>NW_018224089.1:231224-237868 GCF_001263595.1 Phalaenopsis equestris
CCTCGCCTGAGGGCTAACATCTACACTTCAGCACCCAAACGATAGGACCGAATTGAGGATTTTTGTCTGTCACTCTAAAATCTCCAATTCTACGCCAGATAATTTTTATTTCCCTATTTATCTGCACCCAACTTTTAAGGACTTTGACCTCCATAAATCTTGGATGTAATCCTCACTTTAGTTTTAAAACTCAATATATTTTAACAAATCAATTGGCCAGATTGAAAGTAAATTAAGATTAAAGTGAAAAGATCACACAACTTCTTTAACATTCTCATGGAACAACCAATTCAAATCACCATTTCACAAAATCTCAAGACAAGGAGAAAGACAGAGAAAACTACTAAGTACTCATGGAGAAGATACGACAAAATATGAATTTCATATAAAAACAAAGTCATACAGACTAAAATAAGTAAATACAACTTATCTCAAATTCTTCCCAAGTAACTCCTCAAAGTTCCTCTTAATCTCTTTTATTCCGTACAACACATAGAATTCTCCTTTGAAGGGATAAGGAGGAAGAAATCTCTCACTTTCCTTCCACTCTTACAATCTCTCAAAGAATTCCTCACAATAACTAACCCTAAATTACACTCCCTTAGACACCCGTAGCCCTCTCGACACTCTCTGGACTCCCCTTTTTTGGCCTCCAAAATGTTTCTCTTAAAGTTGTAGAAGAGTTTTCAAGAGTTGCCTAAGCGTCCCTTAAAAAATCGTCCACATTCATTGCATCTATAGAGATAACCATTGTTCTCGTCGTTGGCGGCATCGATGGCACCGTCGGTGGCCTTCTAGAATATTTAATTATGGACTCTTGGGAAAAAGCCGCCGTCGGCGGCGTCGATGGTGCTGTCGGCGCCCAAGATCAAATCTTCATATTTTGGTCCTTTTTTGCTCCAAATTCGCTCCTTTTTGCATCTTTTTTCTTCGCCGACCTTAATTCATCATTCCTACAACAAATAAACAAAAATACCTTTCTTTAAAGTGCAATATCATTAAAAACAGTATAAAAGAGGTACGAAAATCTCAACATATTTTACTTTGGTCAAAATCCTCCAAACTTAACTATTACTTGTCCTCAAGTAATTTTAGTACTACATAAAAGTTATGATCTACTGTGGTAAAGTCTTAATTCAGAAATACTATAAGTTTGATTTAAGTAAATACCATAGTAAGATTTTTAGAAAAATTTCAAGTAGTTAAATTAACTCTGTAGGTACAAGACTATCTAGTCATCAAGTTTAAGAGTTCTAGTTTTCTATTGATTTCAAGAAAGACTATATGTTATTAACATTAATCACTTAGAATATTCAAATGATAGGAACTTCATGAGGACACTACTAGTAAAGATACAATTCCATAAATATAAGTTCAGGAATGTATTTAGGTTCAGGAATGTATTTAGAGGTTTTCCCTTAGAATATTCAAATGATAAGTTCAAGATACAAGTGAAGCCAATTTTTGATTAGGCATCTCCTCAAGCTTCTCCTCACTTCTATATTTTTTTTCTTTTTCATTTGGATTGCTTTCAATCCTATATCAATTTCTTTTCTTTTCAGGGATTGTTGTCAATCCTTTCTTTTTCTTTTTCAAGTGAAGATTACTATATCTGGATAGCCTTTTACTGATTACTATATCTGGATAGCCTTTAATAATTTTGAACTTCACTTTTCTTACCCTAAATTTGAAACTCAAAGCATTCCCTTGCTTTATAAGTATTTCAAAGCTTTTACATCATTGAGCCCCAATCTTTTCTTCTCAAATGAATTTCTAAGATTCTTAATATTTCAAAATATAGTTTTCTTTACTTTAAATATTTAATTATAGTCTTAATCTCTTATACTAAATTTATTAATCTACAAAATTAATTTTCCTTACAAAAATATTTCGTTAAATCTACCATAATATTTAAATATCTACAAAATATAGTTATCTAAAATTAAATTCACTACAAAAAATCATATTAATAATTTTTGAAAATATTTAAATTGAAAACATATAATAGTTAATCTTTTTTTTCTCTCCCCCAAACTTAAATTTTTCAATATGGAATGATACAGGTGGAAAGAAAGATTTTAAATATAAATCACACCTCAGTACTTTAGGCATTTTCATCATTCTAGAATTTTTGCAGTTCCTTCTCAAAATTTTACTTCAACTGGTCTGTAACATTAGGAGCTTTCCATACATATAAATCATTAGAGAAGTTGCTGGGTAATGAAATTTTGAAATAAGTACAAAACTAAACATTGTACACACACAATATTTCACTAACACATCACAATAGTAAATAAAAACAATTACAAATAAATCACAATGCAAAAAAAAAATCACACGACATTATAATTTTAAAAAGTACTAATCAAAGTCTATTACAACCACAAATGCAATTTTTAAACTACAACATTAAACACTTACGCAAACATAAAATAAAATAGACAATAAAATGAAAGCACAAACAACATACATCTGTCTCCATCAAAAAACCACAAAACAAAAGTACATCAATCACTATAATATATCAAAATCCCATACTATATCCTCGTCTCCCTGGTCAGCAGGTGGATTGGGCTGATACTAAGTATAACGGGGGCATTCAAGTAAAGTAACATCAGGCTCACCTATGTAGTGTTGGGCCTGAGCTTCGTAGTAAGCTATCTTGAAGTCAATACTCACTGTCATAATCATGTCAACATTATAAACCTCCAATCCTTTCATTTATTAACTCTATACTTTTTCGCTGCAAGGTCAACACATTCATCAAGTCAGTTAGGGTAGGGGAACTAGAAGGTGGAAGGTCTTAAGAAGGTTCTTGACTCCTACTCCTAGTTCTCCATTTTTCTTAGGATTCATAAGTCTTCAAATTGCCTTTACTAATGGGTTTCGTAGGGTAAACCCATTCTTCATCATCTCCAGCTTCAACTCTAGAAAGTTGGCAAAGTGCATAAATGAGACCAGGATGTCCCAGACCTCCACTATATTTACTCCTTGTCGTGGTCAAAATATTCTTATAAATAATTCTCCCCACATTTATAGTCCAATTATTCTGAATCTAGAAATTCAAAATAGTTCTATCTCTTGTTACCTTACTATGGTGATAGGTAGGTAACAAAGTAGAGGAAATACAATAATGTGACGCTTTAGATGTGGAATTTAACATGGAAGCAGAAAAATTTACCCATTCTCGCTGCTTTATCTTTCATGTCCCTTTTCCATCAGTGAGAAAGTTAATGACGAAAGTTAATGACATTGTTCAGCGGGCCTTCCATTGTACTAAAAGTTTCATAATTGCAGATATAGGAGTCTGGGAATTCATAGAATGAGTTAATGCATGTGGCACTAAACTAAACAGAAAACCCTCTTACTAGAACAGTTCTGTCCTCAGAAGAGAACACATTGGCATATAATTCTTTCACAACATTCACAGCAGCCTTGTTGGTGGTATAAGAAAAATTTTCCCACCTCCGATCAGTAATAACTCGTTCAACTTCTCCTCCCGGACTCTCAAAAACTCGATCTTGTATACATTTGATACATTTCTTTTCCCTTAAAATAGTGAAGTAAATCTCGACTGAGCCTTCGCATTGATGAAGCGAGAATCGTCAAACTCAAGTCGCCTCTTTTGTCGCAGAGCCATTTCAATCTAATCAAAATTATTAAAAAAAATTCCCAAATACACTTCAAATACTCAAATAATGGCTTCTAAGAGTGACTCTAAGAGTTCAAAACTAAGTTCCATAAATTTCTTCCAAATGTTTTCTCCACATTCTCAAATTTTTTTTTTGAATCTCCTTAATGTAGGAGAAATTCAAGGTGAAAATCAAATACTTTTAGTTTGAAGTGAAGCTCTTACCGAGAGATGATAAAATTTGATGTCTAAACGCTTTGAAATCACCCCAAATCCAAGATCTCTCAAGCCCTAGGTCAAAATTTTCATTTTTTAGAAAAAGGGGATGATGAGTAGTGGGGTTGAGTGGTCAAAATTGCAGTTAAAAGTGTTTTTCCGGTATCTCACCGTCGGAGGGGTCTTCTGCGCTGTCAGCGAGCTCTATTGAATTAAATAGCCTAAATCTCGGGAAAAATCCACCGTCAGCAGCATCGATGGCGCCGTCGGCGAGATTGACAAAATTTGTTTAATTTTCAGATTTTTGCGATTTTGATAAATTTCAAGCCTCGTCGACTTCTGTTTAATCATTCTAGACATAAATTTTTAAGTGATTAAATTATGTACTAACACAAATAACTTTCACAACATAAAATATAATAATTATATATAAAATCCAAGGGTTACAATACATGTTACACGACACACATAAGTTTGGTATTTTATTAACCTAAATACATCAATTGAGCATTAAAATCCAAACCATAACATTCTAAACACTGAAAGCAAAACATTTTATTCTCAATCTTAACTATACTGAGATCTAAAAGCAAAATTCAAAAATAAAGCAAACACATAAGTTCACATCAAATCACACACATAGACATATAGATAGTAAAGTAAATCTACTATTCCTCCGATTCAGTGCTTGTTTCTCCTCTGCTATTGCCCATAGATTGAACATGAACGAAGAGGTTATAGAAGGGTTGGTATGGGAATTCTTCAGTAGATTCCTCTTCTATCAATCCCATCTTTCTCATCAATCGTATCAAACTTCTTTCGATATGTCCAGAGTGATCAAAATCCTCTTTCATCTTCCAGTCTAAATGATCAAAAAAATCAGAGATGTTGTTAATTGCATTCATAACATTTTGTACCTCTTTCTCCAGTTTCTTGATTCTGCGCAGGATCACTAGTGTCTTGTCCAGAATTAGAGGCTGAATAGGTAGTGAATTCTGAGACGATTGATCTACAATAATAGTCATATCATTCTCATCTTCATTGGCTGGGAACTTCTCGGTTGGGTCTAAGGGCTTCCAAGGTAGAAGTATCGTTTCCTAACTCTCATAAGATACTTGGAATTGACTGCAGAGTAAAAAGATTGTTGAAGGATTTCCAAGCCCATAAGTCGATCCATGAACGATCAGACCCAAAACGGACTTCACGATTATCGATCCAATATCAATTGGCAGTCCCATTTGGATACAGTAATTCAGAACAACACTTTCTTTAGTAACTTTACCCGCCTTCATCGTCAGTAATAGTTTTGCAGAAATGAAGAAGTGCCACTGTTTCGAAACGGGGTTTAGAAGTGTAGCAGAGAAACTAATATACCTGTTTTCTCTCATTTCCCAGTCTTCAGTCTCGTCCGTCAAATATTGGTAGATCTCATTCATCAGATTTCTTGTTGGGACGAAGTTAGAATAATGGCAGACAAGAACATTCTCAATCATATATAACTCATTAATCCATGCAGGAGTAAAAGTGATCCATCTGTCTCACACATAGACGACTCCCTTGTTGATTCCATGCAAATTAACATAAAACTCCTTCACTACAGGAACAACCACGACAACAGTAATGTAGCACAACACTTCTCATCGTCGTCACACAATCATCTCTTCAATTACTGTCGAAGGATTGTTCAATCCTCGGTTCACGAATCCTCTTTCTTTGATTAATCTCCTCTTTGTCAGCACATTGTTAAAGATTCGTTGTGCCTCGAAACTAACAAATTTTCTCCGATTGAACACTCAAAATCTAGGATTTTCAGTGGAAGTGGAAGCCATAGGGATAAATTTAGTGGAGTTTCAAGTCGTTTTTGGGTAATATGAATTTAAGATCCAAGTTTGGAAGTTTATAGGGAGTAAATCCTTCCAAAAACTGACAAAAATCGCCATTTCAAACTCCAGAAACCGTAATCTCGCCTTTCTTGCCATCGGCGGTGTAGATGGCGCCGTCGGCAAGCCTTGAGAATTAATTGTCTGGACTCTCGAGAAAAACCCACCATCGACGGAGTCGATCCCGCCGTCGACGCCCAAGGCAAAAATTTCACAGTTTCGCTCTAGTCCGAATGCATTCCAATTTTCTCTATGGATCCAATTTTTATGATTATTCAATGGTAAATGCGAGTAGTAGAGTTCAATACTATCACAAACTAACGATAATTTCAACCAAAAACACTATAATCGCAATAAAAATAAAGATAAATATGGGTTGCCTCCCATAAAGCGCTTGGTTTAATGTCGTCAGCCCGACCTATTCAGATATTATTCAGGTTGACTGACCATTAAAATCTCTTTAAAATTTGGTCTTTTACCCTCAACATATGACTTTAATTTGTGTTCATTTACTTTAAATCTATTTCAAGTCTTTTGATCTTCAATTTCAACAACTCCGTAAGTATAAACTCAAGTCACAGTAAAGGGTCCTAACCAAAGAGATTTCAATTTCTCAGGGAATAACTTTAGCTTTGTATTTAAAAGCAATACTTCTTATCCTGGTTCAAAGTTCTTCTGGTTAATCTTCCGGTCATGCCATAACTTTAATTCTCCTTATAAATTTTGTCGTTATCATAGGATTCATTTCATAATGCTTCTAATTCCTTCATTTGTAATAATCTCTTCTAACAAGCATCTTTCAAATTATAATTGAATTCTTTAATCACCCAATATGCTTTATACTCTAATTTTAGTAATTGTTTAATCTCTCTATTAGAAACTTCAACTAACCCACTAGTTTGAGGGTGATAGGAAGT
>NW_018224089.1:237951-240452 GCF_001263595.1 Phalaenopsis equestris
TCGGCATTCTGTATCTGGTGAAATTTTTTTTCATTAAAAATCTCGAAACACTTTTAGCGTCACAACAAGGTAAAGCTTGTGCTTCAATCCACTTTGAAATGTAGTCTACCACAACTAATATGTATAAGTTCCCAGATGAAGGAATAAATGGTCCCATGAAATCGAATCCCCAAACATCAAAGATCTTAACTTCTAACATGAAATTCAGAGGCATTTCATTTCTTCTAGATATATTGCCTACTCGTTGGCATCGATCACAAGTTTTTATGTATCTGTAAACATCTCTAAGAGAGTAGACCAATAGAATCCAACTTGTAAAAATTTATAAGCAGTTTTATCAGTTCTAAATTGTCCTCCAAATTTAGAATCATGCATTTCTGAATAATTAATTTAGTTTCTTCATAACGTACACATCTTCTCATAATAAGATCCTTATATTGTTTATATAAATAAGGCTCATCCAAAAATATGCTTTCACATCATGAATGAATACATCATGAATGAATTTCATCATGAATGAATTTTCTTTGCTGTTGTAATGTTAGCGTAGGTGGCAAAATATCACTTAGAATATAATTAACAATATCAGCATACCATGGTATTTTTCACTCATTAATATTATAGAGTTGTTCATCAGGAAAACTGTCTGTAATTTTATTGTTGGTGTCAGATAATTCATTGTATTCTAATCTCGAGAAAAGATCAACAATTTGATTATCAGTTACCTTTCTATAAATAACCACAAAGTTAAACTCTTGCATCAAAAGTATCCATCTAATTAACCTTGGTTTGACATCCTTCTTTTGCATCAGATATTTAATAGCAGAGTGATCAGTGTGCACAACACATTTAATCCCAATTAAGTAAGATCTAAATTTTTCAAAAGCATACACAATAACCAGTAGCTCTTTTTCAGTAATAGTGTAGTTAATTTGAGCATCGTTAAGAGTTTTATTAGCGTAGTATATAACTTTAAAAATCTTATCATACCTTTGAACAAGAACAACTCCAATAACATAATCACTAGCATCGCACATCAGTTCGAATGGGTTCTCCAGTTAGGTGAAACTGTTATAGGGGCTGTGATTAGCTTTTCTTTTAATAACTCAAAGGTGTTTAGAAAAAATGTTTAAACAATCTTTAGTAAACTCAAATTTCTTGTCCTTTTTTAAAAGTTGGCATAGAGGTTTGGTAATTTTTGAAAAATCTTTAATTAATAAAACGCCTGTAAAAACCAACATGTCCAAGAAAACTTTTAACCCCTCTTACATCAATAGGAGGTGTTAATTTAGATATAGCTTGAATTTTTGTAGGGTCTACTTCCATACCATTTTCCAAAATTTTATGTCCTAACACTATTCCTCATGTAATCATAAATTGACATTTGTCCTAATTTAAAACTAAATTAGTTCTTTCGCATAACTCCAAAACTTTTCAAGATAATTTAAGCATGCGTCAAATGATGTTCCAAACACAGAGAAATCATCCATAAACACTTATATTCCATCATCAATTAACTTATTAAATATAGACATCATACATCTCTGGAATGTTGCAGGTGCATTGCATAATCCAAAAGGCATTCTTAAAAAAGTAAAAGTTCCAAAAGGACTAGAAAATGTTGTCTTTTCTTGATCCTCAGGAGCAATAGGAATTTGATGGTAGCCGGCATGTCCATCTAAGAAACAAAAATATTTGTGCCCAACAAGTTTATCCAATATTTGGTCTAGGAATGGTAAAGGGAAGTGATCTTTTCTAGTGGTAGTGTTTAATTTTCCATAATCAATGCAAATACACCACCCAGTAACTTGTCTGAAAGGTATTAATTCATTATTCTCCTGTGCTTCAGTAGTCACCCCTCCTTTCTTAGGAACACAATGAATTGGACTTACCCAAGCACTGTCTAAAATAGGATATATAATTCCAGCATCCAACCATTTCAAAATTTCCTTTTTGACTACTTCTTTCATCATTGGATTCAATCTCCTTTATGGATCAACTCTTGGTTTATATTGTTCATCCAGTATAATTTTATGCATACAGATCGAAGTTCCCAGAAACACATACTTCAAGTGGTTAGGCAATGTTTTCAACTCAAGTTCAGGTGGTTTTATAATTGACAAAGCTAGATTCTTATCAGCATTTTCTGTAATATCCATTACTCAAATCTTTCCTGAACATAATCTAATTCTTCATTTTCTATTTCATCCAAAATAACTTCATCTTTGTCTTCAAAATCTTTTTTTTCTTCAAAATTTTTTTTAAAATGCTCATTCAATAGATGTTCAATAATTTCCATGCAAAAACATTCATTGTCTCTTTCAACAGCAGGGTATTTCATAGATTTTGTAATGTTAAAATTCACTTCTTGATCGTTAACTCTAATAGTTAATTCTCCCTTTTGAACATCTATCATAGCTCTTCCAATAGCTAAAAAAGGTCTCCCTAAAATTATTGGTATTTCTTTATCTTCCTCCATATCTAAAATAATAAAATCCACA
>NW_018224089.1:240570-242009 GCF_001263595.1 Phalaenopsis equestris
ATTTTGAAAATTGATAGAGGCATAAGATTAATGCTGGCTCCCAAATCACATAAAGCTTTTCCATAAAATCTTTCACCGATAGCACACGGTATAGTGAAACTACCTGGATCTTTTAATTTTTCAGGAAGCTTTTTTTGAATAATTGCACTACACTCTTCGCTAAGTGCAACAGTCTCATTATCAGTGAGCTTCCTTTTCTTTTTCAAAAGATCTTTTATAAACTTCACATAATTGGGCATTTGCTCTAAAGCTTCTATGAAAGGAATATTTATCGTTAATTTATTAAGAATTTCTATAAACTTGGAAAATTTTTTATTCTTTTTGTGTTGTTTTAATCTTTGAGGAAACGATGGTGGAGGTTTCTCCACAGTAATTTTCATTGGTGTAAGTTGATATTCTAAATCTGGGTATTCATGATCAATTTCTTTTTTTGAATCCACTTTCTCTTTTTCAATTTCTGTTTCTTTCTGTACTCTTGTTTCCAATTCTTCTCCACTTCGTAATTGTATCCCTTTTATCTGTTCTTTTCCTTGATCTTTAGGATTTAATTCCACAGTACTAGGAAAAGTTCCCAATGTTTGGTTACTACGCGCAGTAGAAATATGCCCCAATTGGTTTTCAATATTCTTGATAGCAGTTCCTTGATTTTATAGCTGGTTTCCTTGAATTTGTAATTGATTTCCTTGATTTTAAAAATTTTGACCCACGTTCAGTATCAGCTCTTCCATAGACAACTTATTTTCCTTAATTTGAGTGTTACTGTTAAATCCTGGAGGATAAGAAGGTCTATAATTAACATTTCTTTGGTTGGAGGAATTTCCCAATGGGTTTACTGGGTTGTTTGCCCATTGTTGATTTGTAGAAGAATTGTTATTCCAATTAAAGTTAGGATGACTCTTCCAACCTGGGTTATAATAGTTCAAATAAGGATTATTGGGTCTATTGTTAATAGCATTTAGAGTCTCATAAGAAGGTTGAACATCCACAAATTACCCAGATGAATTCTCTTCCATCATAGTAGGTGTTGAAGAATAATTCATACCATAATGATCTAATTTCTTTGATATTGCAGCAATCTACGAAGCTAACATAGATAGTGCATCAGAATTACGGATACTAGCTACTCTTTTAGGATTTATCCCTTCAGAGGGACATTGAAAATTGTTGGTAGCCATCTCTTCTATTAATGAATAAGCCTCATCAAAAGGTCTTGACATTAAAGAACCACCGACCGCAGCATCTATAATCGATCTAAGAGATCTCACTAATCCATTATTATCAACCAATCTGGTAACGAATGATGTGGGCACTTCCTAAGTAGATCTTTAAATCTCTCCAAAGCTTCATATATCGACTCTCCTTTAATCTGACAAAATGATGTTATGTCATTTTTAAGTTTAGCAGTTTTGGATGGAGGAAAATATTTGGATAGAAATTTC
>NW_018224089.1:242260-262099 GCF_001263595.1 Phalaenopsis equestris
ATTGATTGTTTTGTACCATTTGGATAATAACAGGTTTGAGCTCAAATGAATTAGCAGCTACATCAGGATTTTGCATAGATAAGTGAATTTCATCTGCTGTAGGATTCGCATAATCTCGTAAAGGTCTAGGTTGATGTTCATTTTCTATTCCTTGATTGTTCACATTATTTTCCATTGTGTCAAGATTTCTAGGTTCTTTTCTTAGTTTTCTAATTCTCCTAACAGTGTGTTCTAATTTTGAATCGTAGGGTATAAGATTTTCAAGTCCAAATTTATGCATACAATTGAAATCAGTACATAGAAAAATAGTTAACTAAATATGAAAATAAGTTTCAATTCAAGTAAAATTTTTCTAATAGTCTTAATTTGTCCGTTACTCTAATTACGATTTTTTTTTCAAAAATCTAATTTTTACTCCCCGACAACGGCGCCAAAAACTCGACAACGACTTTATATATGCTTAAAAATACAAGAATTTGATACTACTGCTAGAAGATTTAAATCTTCAGCAACGATGCCAAAAAATTGACAATAATTATAGATTTGATAAAGATGTGTACAAAATATTCATTAATTGCAAAGTCACACTTATCAATGCAAGTATACATATCACTCAAGTAAAATAGGGTTCTAATGTAGTACTGGATATCGATCCCACATGGAGTAATATTAGAGGCTAAGAACTTAAGATCTAGAAAATCAATACTTAATCACAACAACATAGTTCAAATTGCATATTTGTGACTAATAGGCAATTAAAATAAAAATGTAATTTTAATAAACTCTCAATCAACTAATTCTACTAATAAAGTTTCTAATGTGAAGTTCAATATATAAGAAAGCATCCTTCTCCTTGTCAAGAAATTTAAGTGAATGGATAAATTTCAGTTCAAATTATATTGTGTCAAATAGGAGCATACATATTCTTTACCCTTTGGTCCAGGCATAAAAACATTGACTAATCCTGTGCTTGTTTACTGAATCTACGGCTAGGCTGTGAGGTTACTGACTCTGACTTCGGAGCTCCCACGTTCCCCTAGCCTGAGGGCTAACATCTACACTTCAACACCCAAAAGATAGGACCGAATTGAGGATTTTAGTCTATCACTCTAAAATCTCTAATTCTACGCCTGATAATTTTTATTTCTCTATTTATTTCCAGCCATCTTGTAAGGACTTTGACCTCTCTAAATCTTGGATGTAATCCTCACTTTAGTTGTAAAATTCAATATATTTTAACAAATCAATTGGCCAGATTGAAAGTAAATTAAGATTAAAATGAAAAGATCATCACAACTTCTTTAACATTCTCATGGCACAACCAATTCAAATCACCATTTCACAAAATGTCAAGACAAGGAGAAAGACAGAGAAATTTACTCAGAACTCATGAAGAAGATACGACAAAATTTGGATTTCATATATAAAAAAAAAGTCATACAAACTACAATAGTTAAATACAACTTATTTCGAATTCCTCCCCAAGTAACTCCTCAAAGTTCCTCTGATCTCTTCCTTTATTTACATCACACAGAATTCTCCTTCAAAACGGCAAGGAGAAAGAAATCTCTTACTTTCCTTCCACTCTTACAATCTCTCAAAGAATTCCTCGCAATACCTAACCCTAAATTACACTCCCCTGGACACCCGTAGACCTCTCAACCCTCTCTGGACACTCTGGACTCCCCTTTTTCGGCCTCCAAAATGTTTTTCTTAAAGGTGTAGAAGAGTTTTCAAGAGTTGCCTAAGCGTCCCTTAAAAAAACGTCCACAATCAATGCATATATAGGGAGAGCCGTCGTTCTCGCCATCAGCGACCTTGATTGTGCCGTCGGCGGCCTTCTAGAATATTTAATTCTGGACTCTCGAGAAAAACCATCATCGGTGGCGTCGATGGAGCCATCAGCGCACAAGATCAAATTTTCATATTTTGGTCCTTTTTGCTCCAAATTCGCTCCTTTTTGCATTTTTTTGCTCCAATAACCATAATTCAAGATACCTACAACAAAAAATAAAAAATACCTTCGTTAAAGTGCAATATCATCAAAATCAGTGTAAAATAGGTATGAAAATCTCAACATATTTTTCTTCGGTCAACTACATAAAGACGTAAACATAAATATATGTGAAATATCTCTAACAAAACAAACTCAAAAGCAAGCTAAACAACGATACAAATGGGTTTCCTCCCACAAAGCGCTTGGTTTAATTTCATCAGACTGACATTCCCAGTCTTATTCTGGGTGACCCATCATTACTGTCTCTTTAAAAGGTGGTCTTTGACCATCTAAATATGATTTCAATCTGTGCTCATTCACTTTGAATATTCTTCTAGTCTTGGGGTCTTCAATATTAACTGCCCCATAGAGATAAACTTTTATAACTCTGAAAGACCCCTTTCCACGTAGACTTCAATTTTCCAGGAAATAATTTCAATCTTGTATTATATAATAAAACTTCCTATCAATGTTCAAATTCTCTTTTTATTGTCTTCCAATCATTTCATTCTTTCATCTTTTACTTATAAATACTTGCATTATCGTAATATTCATTTCTGATTTCCTCAAGCTCATTCAATTGCAATAATCTTTTCTCACCAACTTCTTTTAAATTGAAATTGAATTCTTTTATAACCCAATAAGCTAACCCAATAACCCAATAAGCTTTATGCTCCAATTCAACTGACAAGTGACAAGTCTTCCCAAAAACTAATCTATATGGGGACATTCCTATAGGCGTTTATAGGCTATCTCATATGCCCATAGTGCAGTATCTAATCTAGTAGACCAATCCATTTTACTAGGATTAACACTTTTTTTTTCCAAAATTCTCTTAATTTCACGAGTAGATACTTCTGTTAAACCACTCTTCTGGCGATGATAATTAGTTGCAACTTTATGGACTATATTATATTTTTCCACCAATCTTGCGACTGTTGCATTTCTAAAATGGGATTCTCCATCGATAATGATTACTCTCTGCATTCCATATCTTGTAAAAATATTTTTAAATAAAAATTTTGAAACACTACGAGCATCATCGAGGTAAATTGATTGCTTCAATCCATTTTGAAACGTAATCTACTGCAATCAATATGTATATATTTCCGAATGAGGGTACAAATGGTCCCATAAAATCCAATCCCCATGCATAAAAAATTTCAATTTTCAAATTAAAATTTAGAGGCATTTCATTTCTTCTTAAAGTATTACCTACTCTCTGACACCGATCACATGTTTTGATATATATATATTAACATCTAAATAGAGTATGCCAATAAAATTTAGATTGTAAAATTTTATGAACGGTTCTATCATTTCCAAAATTTCCTCTAAAATCAGAATTATGACATTTTTGAATAATCTCTTGAATTTCTTTATAAGACACACACCGTGTCATCATTAATTCTTTACATTTCTTATATAAATATGGATCATCCTAAAATATGATTTTGCATCATGAATTAATTTTTTTTCCTGCTGTTTTATTAATCCATATGATAAAATACCACTAACAATATAATTTATAATATCAGCATACCAAGGTATTTCCCATACTTTTACAACATCAAGTCATTCATCAAGAAAAGTTTCATTAATCTCTTTTTCCATATCTAGTATTTCTTCTTGTTCTAGCCTTGATAGCTGATCAATAATTTGATTATCAATTCCTTTCTTATCGACTACTACAAAATCAAACTCTTGCATAAGAAGTACCCATCTAATTAATCTTGGTTTAGCATCCTTTTTTGTATCTAATATTTAATAGTTGAATGGTCAGTAGGCACAACACATTTAGCTCCAATTAGATATGATCTATACTTATCAAAAGCATACACAAAAGCTAATAACTCTCTTTCAGTGGTGGTGTAATTAATTTGTGCATCATTAAGAGTCTTATTAGCATAATATATAACTTTAAAAATCATATCATAACTCTGCACTAAAACAACTTTAATTGCATAATCACTAGAATCACAAATTAATTCAAAAGGTTTCACCCAATCCAGTGAAATAATTATAGGAGCAGTGAACAATTTTTCCTTTAAAGTTTCAAAAGCCTTAAAGCAATCTTGATTAAAGTAAAATTTTGTATCTTTCTTCATAATTTGACATAAATGTTTAGTAATTTTTGATATATCCTTAATATATCTCCTGTAAAATCCAGCATGTCCTAAAAAAAACTCCTAACTCCTCTTACTATGGTAGTTGGAGGTAGGTTTGATATAACCTGATATAACCTATATTTTTGCAGGATCTACTTCCATGCCATTTTATGAAAATTTATGTCGAAGCACAATTCATCCTGCAACCATAAATTGGCATTTTTCCCCGTTCAATATAAGATTAGTCTTTTTACAATGTTCCAGAACTTTCACTAAATGATTTAAACATATTTAGAATGAAGTTCCAAATACAGAAAAAATCATCCATAAAAACTTCAATCCGTTTTTCAATCAAATCACTAAAAATTGACATCATACATCTTTGAAATATTGCAGGTGCATTACATAATCCAAATGACATTCACTGAAGAGCAAAAGTTCCACAAGGACTAATAAATATTATTTTCTCTTGATCCTCTAGAGCAATAGGTATTTGATGATAGATGGTATATACATCTAGAAAATAAAAATATTTATGTCCATCTAATCTATCCAACACCTGGTCCAAAAAGGGTAATGGAAAATGATCATTTCTGGTGGTAGAATTTAATTTTCTATAATCTATGTCAACTAGTTACTTGTCTTCTTGATATATATTCATTATGCCATTTATTACTACAGTCACGCCTCCTTTCTTTGGAACACAGTGAATTGGACTAACCCAAGCACTATCTGAAATAGGATATATTATTTCAACATCTAACCATTTTAAAATTTCTTTCTTTACTACTTCTTTCATCATAGGATTTAATCTCCTCTTTGTTCATGTTGATCTTCTAATAAGATTCTATGCATATAAATTGAAGGACTGATTCCTTTAATATCAGCTAATGTCCATCCAAATTCTTTCTTATATCTTTTCAAATTTTCCAACAACTATTGTTTATAACAAGTAATGTAAATAAATCTCCTAAAAATACATACTTCAAATGTGTAGGAAGTGTTTTCAATTCTAGTTCAAGGGGTTTCTCAATAGATGAAATCAAATTTTGAAATATTTTTGTTACTTTCTAAAGGTCTAACATTTCAAATATTTCTTAAACATAATCCATATCCTCTTTACTCACTTTCATATTTTCATCTTGAATTTTATCCTCATCTTGATATTTCATATATTTTTTTTAAATTCTCTTTCAAAATTCTTTTTGAAATATTCAAGGCCTAAATGTTCATTAATATTCATTATGAAGCATTTAATCTTTTGCTCTTTTACAGGGTATCTCATTAATTCTGCAGTATTAAATGTAACCTCTTGATCACTAACTCTCATAGTTAGTTCTCCTTTCTGCACATCTATCAAAGCTCTTCTAGTGGCTAGGAATGGTCTTCCTAAAATGATAGGAATTTCCTTATCTGCCTCCATATCTAATACAATAAAGTCCACAGGAAAGTCAATCTTATCGACTTTTACCAAAACATCTTCTATAACTCCTTTAAGATAGTTAATCAAACGATCAGCTAATTTCAGAGTTATAGTTGTAAGTGAAATATCTCCTAAGCCCAACCTTCTGAAAATTAATAATGGCATAAGATTAATACTGGCTCCTAAATCAAATAAAACTTTTCCATAAAATCGTTCGCCAATAGAACAAGTTATTGTAAAACTTCCAAGATCTCTAAGTTTTTCAGGAAGATTTTTCTGAATTATACCGCTACACTCTTCATTGAGTGCAATAGTCTCATTATTTACAAATATCATTTTCTTATTAAGTATATCCTTCATGAACTTCACATAGCTTAAAATTTTTTCCAAAGCTTCAACTAATGGAATGTTTATCGTTAATTTCCTCAAAATTTCCAAGAAATTCAAAAATTGATTATCTCAATTTTTTTGTTTCAATCTTTGAGGAAATGGAGGTGGTGGTCCTTCTACAGTGATTTTCCTTGGCTTAATAGGATTTTTTGCTTCAAAATGAAAATCTTCACCATATTTTTCATTGTCCACCTCATCTTTTTCAACTTTAACTTCTTGTTGAACTTTGTTTTCTAATTCTTTTCCACTTCTCAGTTGAAAAACTTTAATTTGCTCTTTGTTCTGATCTTTAGGATTTACTTCAACATTATTAGAAAATGTTCCTGGAGGTCTATTGCTAAGTGCAGTTGTAATCAACCCAATTGATTTTCCATGTTTCTGATAACAGCTCCTTAACTTTGTAATTTACTACCCATCTGCAATATCAATTATTCCATTGATAACTTTTTCTCCTTACTCTGCAAATTATTAAAACTTGAGGGGTAATAAGGTTTTAATAAGGGGGGTAATAAGGTTTATAAGCTTGGTTCCCTTAATTGTTGGAGTTTCCCAATGGGTTCGTAGTGTTGTTTCCGTATTACAGATTTTTAGCATTAGAATTATTTTTACTCCAACTAAAATTTGAATGATTCTTCCAACTAGGATTATAATAATTGACATAAGGATTATTAGAACGATTGCTTATTACATTTAAAGTTTCATAAGAAGATTGAGATTCTATCATTTGTTCCAATGAGTTCTCCTCAAGCACAGGTGCTGTCTAAAAATAATTCATTCCATATTGATCTATCTTCTTTGATATAACAGCTATTTGGGCATCTAAAATAGATATTGCATCAAAATCATGTATACTAGCTACTCTTTTTGGATTTACCTACTCTTTTAGGATTTACCCTTTTAGAGGGTCATTAAAAATAATTAGTAGCCATCTCTTCCAATAATGAATATGTTTCATCGAATGGTTTTGACATTAATGATTCACCAGCAGTAGCGTCAATTATCGATCTAAGAGATCCTACCCATTATAAAAAGTTTGAATTATTAACCAATCTAGCAGCACGTGATGTGCATACATGATGTTGACACTTTCTAAGGATATCTTTAAATCTTTCTCAGACTTCATAAATTGATTCCCCTTCAAACTGAAAAAAAGATGTGATATCATTTCTAAGCTTAGCAGTTTTCAAAGGTGAGAAATATTTAGATAAGAATCTTTGTGATAAATCTCCCCATGTTCTGATAGATCCAGGTGCTAATGAGTTTAACCACATCTTACCTTTATCCCTTAGTTTTATCCCTTAGTGATATCCCTTAGTGAAAAAGGAAAAAGTCTAAGTCTGACGATATCATTTGACACTCAATCATATTTAAATTTAGCACACAATCCTAAAAAACTAGCAAGATGTAAATTAGGATCTTCAGTAGGTGTTCTTCCAAACTAATTATTTTGTACCATTTGTATAATAACAGGTTTAAGTTCAAATGAATTGGCAGCTACAACAGGCTTTTGAATACTCAAATGAATTTCATCTGCTGTAGGATTTGCATAATCTCTTAAAGGACTCTTATAATTTTCCAACATTGTTTAAATTGTATACCATTTTGCTAAACTGGTCTTTCTCTTTTTGTTGTTTTTGAATTTTTCTAACAGTTCTTTCAAATTCAGAGTCATAAGGTACTAAATTTTTAGATCTTACACTATGCATAAACTGAATAAAGCAAGTAATTAAAAATAAACAAACACTTTAAAATAAGAAAATGTTCAAATTAAACTACAAAAAACTCTTTTTTTTAATAATTATTTTTAAAATAAGATAATAATAAATAAAATACTAATATTTCCATTACTTCCTTGGCAACGGTGCCAAAAACTTGACACAAAGATTTGTATATGCAAATATTTATGAAGTTGACACCACTAAATGGAGCCAAAAAATCCATACAGGCAGATTTATAATAAATATGCAATTAAATCCTAACAAAACATTTTATAAATATAATTTATCCTTTAAAACTCCTTTTAAACTTTCAAATCTCTCTTAAATATCAATGCAAGTATATGTATCGTTCAAGTAATAAATGGCTTTAATGGAGTCTTAGAAATCGATCCCATAGGGAAGTTGGAAAATTCTAATATAAATTATGGAAATTATTTTATAATAAAAACAAAAAATAAAAGTAAAGTGCAAAATTTAAAAATTGACTACTCAGGTGAATGTTAGTTAAAATGCTGATGTAAGATTACAAAAATTAAACTGATTTAAATACTAAACTTTTAATAGTAAAATTGTAAAAATTAAATAAAGTTCTTGTTGTGACGGAAAGTTCAAATTTAAGAATTCAACCTTCCCCTTTACAATGAGTATATGATTTATGGAGAAATTTAAATCATTTGAAAATATATATAAAAACTGTTTTGTGCCAAATAGGAGCAATCCTATTCTTTACCCTCTTATGAGTGCTATAAAGAACATTGATTAATACAGAGTTTGGTCCCTAATTCCATGGTTAGGCTGGGAGGATACCGACTGCCACTTACTCCCTTCCATTAGGGCTAACAATCTTGCAGCAGTTTCCAATAAACTGAACCAAAATGGGGGTTTTAATCTATCACCTCAAAATCTCCAATTCTGTATCCCCTGCATCCAATAAAAGTATATTTTCCTATTTATTTGCACCCAATCCCATAGATGACATACTCTCCCATGGAATCAAATGT
This sequence comes from Phalaenopsis equestris, assembly GCF_001263595.1. Lineage (NCBI taxonomy): Eukaryota > Viridiplantae > Streptophyta > Magnoliopsida > Asparagales > Orchidaceae > Phalaenopsis > Phalaenopsis equestris. The sequence goes on from NW_018224089.1 coordinate 250,897, forward strand.
GATTCTCCCATTGTTGTAGAAATAATATCTCATTTAAGAAAATATGTCTCTAAAAAAGTTTTAACATTTTAAATGGCCAGATTGAAAAGTAAATGAAGATCAGATTTCAAATCATCACAAATTATTATCATTTAAAATCGTAGAAAACAAAATCAATTCTTCACCAAATAATATCTTCAAAGTAGGGAGAAGTATAAAGAAGACTACTCCAAATTCATGAGAATGATACGATAAAACATGAATTTATTATATAAAAATAAGTTTACAAAATAAAAGAAATTAAAATACAACTTATCTCGCAATCATTCGCCAACAAATCCCTAGAAGTTCTCTCCAAGCCTTTCTCTCTTTATAATCACTTCCAATTCTCTCTTATAAATGTAATGAAGAAGAAATCTCTCACCTTCCCTCTCCTCTTACAAACCTAGAAGAAAATCTCCTCTTCTCTTTCTCTAACTCTCACGCCACACCCCCCAAAAGCCTCTTCTTTTCATCCCCCCTCTTAGCCTCTTCAGTCTTCTTCTTTTATTTTGGGCTGCCTCCTTTGGAAAAGATTTCAAAATTCTCTCCAAAAATTCCTCCAAAAGTGAACCCTTTTGAAATCAAAAGATGTGTCATTGATCTAAGAGTCATATCCCTTCATAAAAGAACCTTCCAAAGTGTTAGATGCACTGAATTACTCCAAGAGGTGTGTAGATCAAGCGTCCCTTTAAAAATTCACGCAAAATTTGTCTCAAACTACCTTAATTTGAAAATGTCGCCCCTGGTGCATCTTGCGTCGATCTGGTGCAACATGCGCCAACTCTCTGGATTTTGGCGCATGATGCGCCAGATTCCAAAATTGGCTCTTTTTGCTCCAAATTTTGTCCTTTTTGCCACTTTTGCTCCAAATGCCTAAAAATAAAATACCTGCAATAAAAACAAAAAAATACCCTTCTTTAAAGTGAAATATCACCAAAAATAAGCATAGAATAGGTACTTAAAATAGTATATTATTTTGGTGTATCATTAAGCTTCTTTCTTTCCACCACAAGATTTCCTATGGTGACATGTCGATGCGCTCTGGCAAACCTCTTCACAAATAAGTGGTCCAACTTGGAAAATGTCTTCACTGGTCCATTGGGCAACTAAGCATACCAATCAAATGCTATCCCTGATAAACTCCTGATGAACTGCTGAAACAACAACACATCATTGCCTTAGGCATTACTACATCTGACTCAGAAGTGGGCTATATGCTGACCAGGATTTTTGGTTCTGTCAAAAATCTTGAAGTTCAGTGAAACAAAGCCCTTGGGGTAAGTCATGGCATCAAATTACTCCGAGTAAGGTCTACCTTTCAAAATTGATGCACCACCCTTAGAATGGGCTAAGCCTTCCTTCACTTGATGTTCAAACATCTACTTAATGTCTTTCTATGGTACCAAACTCTGGACAAAATCTTTCTTTTGCAGTTCATCTCTATTGATAGAAATGAACTCCCGTCTATCATATATAATATGCACAACCTCAAGCTATTTACCTCCGGTGAAGCTAATTACTGCGACTGAGAGTGCCCATGTATTTTAGCCATAGCAGTCATGGTGGCTGCCATCTCTTCCATCCTTTTCTCTGTTCATACAATCTGTTCATCTCTTAGTTGAATTTTCTTTAGTCGGTCATCCACGGGGTTCTCCTTACCAGAAAGTGGAGCATCACACGTAGAAGCAGTGACCCTTTTTTCAACAACATTAGTCTCCATGAACTCCTCATCAAGATAATACGTGAAGTTTAAATCTTCATCATCATCAACCCCTACTCCTAACACTTTAACCGATTCTACAAGCTCGATTCTAGGATTCTCTACCTTTTCTTCGATTGCTTTTTTCTCGAATCTTTAGATCTGGAGGTCTCTCTTGAACATCATCCCGCTGTAAGACAGACTTTGTAACAATAGAGGGAACAACTTCTAGCACATCTCATTCCACAAAATTGCCCCACAAGCTCATCAGAATGTATTGGTGAAGCACCCTTAGGTAGCCACACTCTCTTCATCGATGCTGATGCCTTAAGACGGGGTGTCTTGGAGGAGGCATCCATATGTCAAAGAGAAGTATGCTCTCCTTGGGGCAGACCAAGTAAACCGGTAATGGCTCTCTTCCCTTTATCCTTCCTTGGGAAATTTTCATGAACAGTGGTAGGGGGCATCCTTAGACCCCTTCGTGACTTGACTGGTCGATGTCCTACGGACTTCAAAGTGATAAGGGTAGAATCTGTGATGGTGACAATACTATCAACATGGCTCCCAAGCCAGAATCTTACTAGAACATGGGCTGGAGGCGCTTCAACTGCTTTCTGGAACTAGTTGTCAACACTGATATCCTTCAATATTTCTTTCTACATCTGAGGTGAAATTGCACATTCCATTCACTTGAATAACTTAGTGATTGACCATCCTTCCTTGGAAGCTAGTCTTTCAAAAACTCTACAGATTTTGGTGGCGAGAGTGGGCCTCTCCCTTACCTTACCATGATCTTGTGATGACGACAGAGCATCGACAATTTGATAGATGCTTTCATCTCTAATGGTATCTGTTAACAGATGAAACCTACTTCCTCAATAGAGGAGCAATCTCAGGCAATCCGAGTTCCTTCTGGTGAGGAATCTCATCAACAAGTGCTATCTCTGTAGCTGAGGCATTGATGACCCTTAGAATTTTTTGGTTTTAGTTTCTTCTCTGTGATTTGGTCAGAAGCCTAACCCAAAGCTGGAACTGACTTCAAATATTGACGAAAAAGTAGAGAACACATCAATTGAATCTTGTTCAATCAAAATGAATCCGACAGCAGTAGGTGTGACAACTCTCGAACGGGTTAGGGCTTAAACTACACAACATGATTGTGCAAAGGCCTAAAGATGAGATGAAAATTTATGTTGCATGTTGACCTCACTTTTGGTTGAGGTCTATTTTCCTCCTTAGTAGCCTAGGGTCTAGACATAGGACTTTCCTATTGATTATTCCCGGAGGACTAGAAAGGGACCCTCAACATTTGAAATTCTAAACTCCTCTCTCAACTTGAAGTTCTACATATTGGTACTGACCTTTAGCACTTGGTAGGTTGGGTCAATATGGGTGAGCTCAAGGGGAGTCCCCATAGAACTGCTTGGCCTTAGGGTTGACCCTAGGTGTTGTTCTTGAGCTGGTGCATACCCTATCACTCACTTGCACATTACACTTCCACTCACTACCTTAAGCCTAAGCCTACCTGACTTTGACCCCTTAACCCTTTGGGAGACTCATGTTTATGGTCCCCTAGACCCACTAGCCCTAGGTTAGGGTCTAGCTAAAACCAGTACATGAAGGACCCAAAGTAAAGGATTTCATTGGTCCATATGGTGGTTGGCACCTCAATTTCACCAAAATACCAAACTTAGCCTCTTGCCTCCCAAATCTACCCAATTTAACAAAACACCCCCAAACCCCAAATTTGACCAAAATTCATAATTTCACCCAAAATACCCAAATTTGTTCAAAAACCATCTCAAACTATTTGAAATCATCCAAATTTCCCAGAACTTCCCAAATTTGCCCAAATTACCAAAATACCCTCAAATTTGCCAAAATTACAAAAATACCCTTAGTGGCCCAAACATTCCCAAAGCCCTCAAAATCATTTAAAATATCTCCAAAAATAATTTGGATCCTTAAATTAAACCCAATTTGATTAATTTGACAAGCCTTGATCAAAAGCCCCAAATTGCCCTTAAAGGCCCAATTTCCCAAAATTCACCCTAAATGTCCACCGATTTTATCTCAATCTTCTCTAATTTCAATAAAAATTCAAATTCATCATGATCAAACTCAATTCAGACTAAATCCAAGTCCAATTGACCCACATTTGAGTCTAATTTTAATGCAAATAAAAAAGCCCCGATTTGGCCTAAAACAAAAATCCTACCCATTTGCACACCCAAATCTTTCCAATTGACCCAATTATGCATCAAACTCTTTGAAACATCCCCACAAACCTAATTGAACATTCAATTGGCCTTGTTCAAGCCCCTATTTTACTTAAAACCAACTTGGACCAAAACCCCCAATTTTGTCATGTCTCCAAATGTCTCCAAATTGAATGACCAAACCCCAAAATTGACACCCAATTAATTTTGAGAACTATTCATGACATTCCCCTCGAATATTTTGAACTCTCCATTTGGATGTTGGCATCAATTTTTTATGTCACGAGTGTAGGGTGTCCACCTGCATGACTTGGGATAGCTTACGGCCTTTCCGTAACATCTGATAGTTCAGACACCCACCCAAAACCTTTTTGGCACGTGTTGAGGGACATGTACTTAGGGTCACCCTACTAGGCTTTGGCTTTCACCTAGGCGAAGGCCGATCGACATTTAGCACGTCGAATGACTTCAATCAGGTTGAAGAATATTATTCGTTGTGTCATGCATAAAAAAAACTTAAATTAGCTCGATCGTCAGTGAAGTTGTCTAGATGAGCTCGGACGATGAAATAGACCATGTGAATGTGTCCAGAATGTCAATTTCACCTAAAGAAGACATCCATTTTTCCAAAACTTTGTCGATGGGATGAAAATATGTGAATTATCATTTTGAGCATGACAGTCGAAAAAGTGGTCCAGACGACCACAGTTGGCAAAACAGATTGCAGGGATGCGTCTGGAATGTTGACTTTAGTCAGAAAGGATAGTCACTTCACTGCGAGGACGTGTACGGGTGAAGAATACTCAAATGATAATTATAATAATATAATTATTACAATAATTATATAGCATATTATATTATATATAATATCGTATATATATAAGAAAAAATAGAAACTCACGCACCCAGCTCTCGCCTTGCTCCTCTCCGATCGGCGAGTCTCGCTGGTGAACGCTGATAGCCGGTCGGCCGCCTCCTTCCCCAGTGTCGATAAGTCCACCCGGTTCCCCACTCTTCTTCCTTGTTGAGGGTTCCTCACGATGTAGAGCTCCTCTTTATCTTGCCCTCATCCTCCGACGCTGGTGATCAGATCCGGTGCCGATACTCTCCTCTCTAACCACCGAACCCCCTCCAGTCGTCAACGTCCTTGCCCCAAACCGCTAAGCCCTACCTTCTTCTTCTCCTCTTCTCTCAGCTAACCACACGGAAACCTCCCAAACTCACCGGCGACGCCCCACCGACATCATTCCTCGTCGGCCATCCACGTCTCCAGTCAGCCATATCTATGACGTCCTCCTCCGCCGGAGCTCCTCCCTCACCAGTTTATTCCCCCTTTTGGCCGACCACCTCGGACCTCCTCTTTCTCCTCAGCCGAATCTCTTCATCCTCACTGGCCTTGTGACTCACCAGTGTTGTATTTACACTGGAGAAAATCAGCGAGGAGAACGTCCGATTTCGGGCTCTCCTCCGTGTTTCTTTTGCTCCTGGTGCGCATCGTCGGCGAGTTGACTCCTTCACCTCGCCGTCCTACCTTCCCGACAACCAGATACTTTTTCAGAGCACCTCGATGTCACCTAGCAGTGACGTTACAGCTGCTTGAAGAGGTGTGGACGTCTTCTCCTTTGCGAGAAAAGTTTTCCCTCTTTCATCGTCGTCGAACAATCCCCTTATAAAGGTACGTTTTGGTTATATTTTCATATGTCGAAATCAGTTATTTTTTATTACTTTGCATACCTCACTAACTCCTGCCTTCACTGGGTCTTATTGTTGTCTTGTGCACATTCTACGAGCACATTGGAGCATGGATCAGATGTCGACAAGCTTAGAGAAAGCAAAGAAAATACATTCACAACCGTCACACTGGTGAGATTCCCTACCTCTTAACCAGACTTAGGAATAGTGGAGTCTAGGCGTGTGGGTTTAATCGCCCTCACGGGATGCATGCACCGATGCGACGATGTGCCTATGGGATGGATCGTTGGTTTTCCTAGAGCCAGCCTTTAAGTTAGGACTTCTTGTGCGTGGACAAACCCCACCCGTAGAGTTGAGTGTCTCCCCTCTTGTTGTGAGCATTAGCATAAGTACCGATGGGTCGGAGTCCCTCACTCCCCTTGCTTTGGATTCCCCAGCTTTACTAGGAGAAGTTGGAAGGTCGGACTTGGCAAAGCGAGAGAAGCTTTGTAGCTGGCTTGCTTTGCAAAGTTTGGAGGAGTTTGCAAAATGGGAAAAGCTTTGTAGTTAGTCCATTTTGGGACGCCGTGGAGAGTTTCCCCTTGGAGATCTGAGGAGAAACTCCCTACATTTCCTCACCAAAGCAAGAGGCAGCGGTGTCGCACATTCAAGGGTCTAAACCTTAGGTTTCCAAGGTGAGGTTGTTAGCACAAGCCCGGTATGCTACCTGCATGTTGGTTTGCTACATATTGCATTATTTCTTGGTGCATGTTACTTTTCACTTTGCTTCAACAGGCCACCCCATCTTGGAGATCATTTCATTTAGCTTCAACCGACCGCCCCAGTTCAGTGAGCTCTCATTTTGCTCTGATCTCCCGCCTCGACCCGATAAGCATCTCACTTCACTCCGACCAGCTGCCCTGGTCCAACGAGCATCTCACTTTGCTCTGATAGACCACCCTGGCCCGGCGGCATCTCACTTTCATTCGATCGGTTGCCCCAGCCCGGTCGACCAATCACTTTGATTTGATAGGCCACCATAATTTGGTCAATCGAACACTTGCATGTTTGTATGCTTCTGCATCTTATTGCCTTACATATTGCATTTCACTTCGCTTCAACCGGTCACTCCTGTTCGGTGAGCATTTCACTTCGCTCCAATCAGCTGCCCCAACCCGATGAGAGTTTCACTTTGGTTTGACTGGACACAACGATCCGGTCGACCGATCACTTGCATGTTTATTTTCTTTTACATTATATCACTTGCTTTCCTGCTTGTATGTGTCAGCTTGCATGATCAATATCATTTGCTTGTGTTGCACATCTGTCGGGTCATTGCCACCATGGCAAAATCATCTCTTTTGGTCAGTTCCACCTCGGTACACCTTCCTCGAGCCACTGCCACCACAACACGCCCACCCCTCTCGGTCACTGCTGCCTTGACACTCCTTCTTCGAGTTGCTGCCTCCACGACACGCTCACCCTTCGGGTCATTGCTGCTATGGCACACCCATTTGTTTGGGCCGCTACCTCTATGATATGCCCATCTTTTCCCGAGTCACTGCTCCACGGTACACTCATCACTCTATCATTTGACTATTGGTACTTGCATTTACATGTTTACATGGGTAGCAAGCCAGGCATGTTAGGAGAGTGACCCCATATCAATCATGATGCCTTAACGAGGATTGCTTGTTGGGCTAATCCCGATGAGTAATGCGAGTTAAATCATCGAGATTGACACGAGTATGACTATGCTAAAGATCTAATAGATCTAACTCGTGTCACCAATTTTCGTGACACCCTTTACATCCTTCAGATCTTTATGATGGGGCCAGTATGACAACCCCGTCAAATTCATACTATACCCAGACATACCCTGCATTTAGATGCTAGGCTGATGCACTTTTCGTTAGATGGTGTGCTAGGCTAGGATTTGGGGTGCTGTGAAGACTTTTTTATGTCTGGCTATTGTTCTCTGCTGAATTGGTTGCCCTAGCCAGACATCTTTCTTTTGCATTGTGCTTGTGGTTTGATTGCTTGCTGCATATGTGTGGTAGTGTGTTAGGGCATTCTTCTGTAGGGATCCATGTCTATTTATATGCACACACATAGGTACCTCTTTGGGGGAGAAAGTAATGATTTCTAACATTTTACTTGCTGGTGCTATTTAGCTCCCCCAATTTTAAGGCATGGCTCATGATACGCTATTTGCATGTGAGCTTTCCCGCTGACACTTGTTTTCATGTAGGATTGAGTCTTTTTCTTTTCTCTATAAACTTTTAGAGTCTAGGATAGTCTTGTAGAAGAAATAAGATATGAGCATGGGTTCTGAGGTGTTTGGTGTGGAAACCACATGGAGGGGACCAGGAGCAGATGCTCGTGCTTCGTATCTTAATTCTAAATTTTATATTGATGTATAGATTTAGGACCGAGCATTTATATGCAGAGTCCGACCGCCTTTTTCCTTTTTGGGATATGTTGCCGACCGAGCAGCACCGACTTATCTATTATTTTATTTGGCATCTTTGCTTTTTTGCTTCATATTGCATGTCTGAACATTTGCATTTGTTTTCCTTGTTTCTTTATGTGGTTTATCTGGTATTTCACGATGAAACATAGGATCATTAGGACTTAAAATCCTAATTCTTCTACTTAAAAATCTTAAATAAAATATTCAAGATAATTAAAATTTAGGAGTAAAATATTCAGGATTTAAAAATTGTAACTTTTACTTTCCTTCTTATATTAATAGGGCCTCCACAATACTTAAGGACTGCTATAGATAACTGCATTAATATTTGCATGTCCCGAGGAGGAGCCTCTGTGCTTCTTCAACCTAATTAGCCTAGCATGCCTTTGTATATCTTGTTGTCTAGTGTGCCTAGGGTGTTAGAAGGCTCCCCAACCCAGACAGGGTGTAAGTCCTTTTGTTTGGAGTGTTTCCAGCTTTGTAGCTGAACCTCCACTTTCTTTTCCTTCCTGAGGCATCCTTGCCACTTTGGCAGGTATAAGTCCCACCTCTTGGAGTTCAAGCTTTTATTCATAGGATAGAGTTTCCTTCCTTTCACTTTAGGGCTACCAAGGTTCCCGTGGACGACGCAATTCATGGATTGTTGACCGGGGATCTCAGGACGTGTTGGGTTGACTACCTTCACGACCATATAGACTTAGGGTCTTAGTAGCTAGGTATGACGGGTCCGTGGTACCCCAACCCAGTAACCTCTACCTTTTAGGATCACTCTACCTTCCTCTTTTTGAGGCCCTTTGAGCCCCGTCACTCCCCTGACTTCGTCGATATCATTTTGACGGCCCGATGCCGATGAGTTGTCGCCCATTTAAAATACGATGATTTCTCCTCTGCCATTTGGCCTGAATGTGCTTTAACATGTTAGGATATCCCCATCAAGATGATTTAGGTTATTTTATGGGCCCCGTGTATCGATGAGCCGATAACCGTTCGGGATGTGAGAGGCTCACTCTTTGTTTTATGGCTTAGCAGATCTTCGAAGCATCGAGATTGTTCCCACATGAAATAAATTTTTTTTAGTACCTATTGCCCCAGGTTCACGATAATCCAAGCAAAACTTCTTTTATTGAGAGTATTCTTGGGTACCCTCCAAAATGTAATAAACCAAATGAGATACGTCCCCTTGGAAGTGCTCTTGACCCCAGAACAGACACCTACTCCTGACTCTCTGATTTTGGGTAGTCTATGTATGTAATCTTTCGTGGATATGGGTTTAAGGTGATTTCTCTCAATCTTGTTTGGGAGGAAAACCTTAACCTATCCTTGCGATTTTTACCGCACGTAGGCTCTCCACATTTTGTGTTTTTCTCTTATTCGTTATGTTGTCGTATGTCCGTCTTTTTCAATTCCTCACTTCTTCAGGTCCTTCATATGATCTGAAAGAGAGACTTATTTGGGAAAGGGAAATTATGAAGATCGACAAGCTGTCAACTCCTTTTAATATAAAAGAGAGAAAAATAAACAAAAATAGTATGAAAACTTTGCTGGGGAGGATATTCTCTCTCCATACCTGGAGTTTCACTTTGGTGACTTGCGGATCCTGGCGAATTCGCAAGAATGGCGACTCCGCTGAGGATGAGTCTCTCTCTCACTATACTTCGAGTTTCATTTCTGAGGTTATAGCCTCTCACCATACTAGGAGTTTTGCTCATTTATCGTGACTTGGTTCTCTTCCTTTGAGTCACAGTTGAGCCTTTTCTGAGACCTTAGCTTTTAGTCCATGTGTCAGTTGCTGAGGGTAGCAACTCAATGAATTCTGTCCCTTTCTCACTCTTGACAATTTGGTCATTGCATTTTTGCAAGCATTGATGTCATTGTACTTTGTGATTGGTTGCATAACCTCTCCTTATTTTCGATCATTGTCCCTTTTTGCCCCGCGACGTGGATGAGTGATCCCAGATAATATAGTTGTGTAACCTTTATAAGTTGACTCCTCTTTGCAACGGCGCCAAAAACTTGATGTGGAATTTTATGAATAATAATGTTAAGCACTTAAAGTTAGGATTTTACGCAAGTATACATATCGTTATCAAGTAATATAAGACTTTCTTTTTAAGTCCCAAATATTGATCCCACGAGGAAGGTTTAAATTTGAAATGATAAATAAACTAGAAAATTCATAAAAATCAATTGAAATTACTGTCACTAATTTTAAATGTTTAAGATGTTATAAAAAAAAATTATTTACTACTAGCAGAATTTAAAAGCAGGGTTTAAAATTAATAACTATTAAACTATGTTTATGTAATGAAGTTTTTTTATATTAAAAAGCTTCTTTCACACTACAATGAGTTTTCAGTTAATGAGATGAGATAAATGGTTTAGATATGTATTGTGCCAAATAGGAGCAATTTTAATTCTCTACCCTGCTTCAATATTATAGAAAATCATTGGTTAATCTTAGGTTTAGTCTCTAAATCTATGGCTAGGCTAGGAGGATACTGGCTCCCACTCTAGAGCTCCCACTTTTCTTTCCCTGAAGGCTAACTCTCGCTTCAGTTTTTAAACACTAAGATCGAATTGGGGATTTTTAGTCTGTCACCTTTGAAATCTCCAATTCTACACCTAGCAAAGTATATTTCTCTATTTATTTGCACTTAATTCCATGAATGAAATACTCCTTCAAGGACTTAAATGTGATTCTCACTCTATTGTAGAACTCATACTCTATTTCCCGAATCATATGTTTCACAACATATTTTAACAATTTAATTGGCCAAATTGAAAAGTAAATTAAGAGCGGAGTTAAAAAACCATCATAATTTATTTTAAATTTTAATATTGGCCACATCCACATTATCACTTCATTTCACCATATCTCAAACTAGGGAGAAAGATAAAGGAATCTACTCAGACATCATAAGAAAGATACAAAAAAACACAAATTTCATATGTAAAAGAAAGTTCATTCAATAATAATAAACAAACAACACTTATGTGAAACTCTTTCTCAAAGCAAATCCTTTGTAGCCTCTCTTAGGAAATGTAAGAAGAACAAATCTCTCACTTCTCTTCCTCTCCAACACGTCTTAGAGAAGAATTCACACTTAAACTCACCACAAA
>NW_018224089.1:262109-268393 GCF_001263595.1 Phalaenopsis equestris
GGTGGGGGGGGGGGGGGGGGTTTGATCAAATTTCGGCCCTAACTAGAGTCTAGGCCGGTTCTCTAATAGGAGCATCCAAAAACTCTTCAAAAATCATCCAAATTCATCAAATCTTCTAGACACAAGGCTTCCACCGACACTGGTGCTGTCAGCACCCATCCTGGTGTCGCAGGTGCCAGGGGCCCGTAATTAAACTCTAAGTCTCTTTCAAATGGTGCCATCGGCGCTTAACACATTTTTAACTTCTCCATTTTTGCTCTAAGTTCAATCATTTTTGCTCCAGCTAATACTAAAGGTATAAGAATATCTAGTAGTCAAGTCTAAGATTTTTTCTTCTCTATTCTTTTCAAGAAAAATTGCAAATTATTCATATTAAATCCACTTAGAATATCCATATAAAAAAGAACTTCATGAAACTTTACTAGTAAATATGATAATACTGAAATATATGTTAAGAAAATGTAGCCAAGCATTTTTCTTAAAGTTGATTAAAGTGAAGCCAATTTTTAATTAAGCATCTCCTCAAGATTCCCCTCACATCTTTTTTCTTTTCTTTTCTTATTTTCTTTTCAAGATTATTTTCAATCTATTTTCTTTTCTTTTCTTTTTTTCTTTTTCTTTTCATGTGAGGATTCCTATATTTGGATAACCTTTAATGATTTTGAACTTCACTATCCCCTTCTTAAAATTAAAAACTTTTCACATTCCTTCACTTTATAAATTTATATTAGTTTTAAAGATTTTTCATAAAATTTTAATCTTTTCTTCTTACATGGATCTCTAAGATTCTTAATACTTCAAAATTACAAATTCCTTTACTAAAAATATAAAAACATAGTCTTATTCTATCCTACCAAATCATCTTAATCTCTAAATATAACCTTTATTTAAGTTGAATATATATTTAGAAACATAGATATAGTTATCTAAAGTTACCCTCTAATACTAAATGTCATGTTAAAAAATTTTTAAAATATTTTGAAAATATAACTATTTGAGGACAAATAAAATTAAGTTACTTTTTTTAAAAAGGAATTTCTCTTCCCCCCAAACGTAAATTTTTAAAAGATTTTAAATGAAGGACTGAAAAATCAAGGGTTAAGAAAACATTTAATACATAAAGAAAGGTCATACTTGTTTAAGGTTCTGATTTAAAACTTAACTATGAAATATTGCAGGTGCTAATAGGAAAAGCTACAAGACTTAAAACATTAAATAACACATAATACATATAAAAATTTGTTGAGAAAGAGTTAACTAAAAATACATCTAATAAAGTACTAAAAACTAATAACTTCTAGAATTTCACAAATCTAAAGTTCACAACACAGCAAACAACAAAAATAAAGTATCACAGTCCACAAACAAATAGTCTTAACAATAAAGTACAATTAAACATAAAAAATAAAAAAATCTAACTAAAGCATCACCAATCATTGTCTTCTTCTTATTCTTCTTCTTCCACGTCCAAATTCTACTACTGATATTGAGTAAAAGTAGGGTGAGTAGGAAACTGAAATGAGTGTTAACCCTTCATGAGTTTGACCATTGCATCATTATAAGCAGCATCGTATTCAAACTTCTGTCTTATCAAATCATCAAAGTAAGCATTTCTGCCCTCCATATTTTCCATTCTGTGATCCATTCTCAAAATATCTCCCTTATAGATCATCATTTGCTCCATAAGTTCTTGGATAGTAGGGGTACTAGAAGTACTTGAAGTAGAAGGAATATCCTTGATTCTACTTCCAGATCTCCATCCAATATGAGATTCATAAGTCTTTATATTGGCAGGCCTAATAGGTTTTAGAGGTTCAATCCTCTCCTCCTCTGGTCTATAATCAATTCCTGCCTATTCACATAGTGTGAAGATCAGGGCAGGGTGTGCTAAACCTCCAGTAGTCTCTCCAAAAGCAATAGATTGAGTGTTCCTACAATTAATAGAGCAATAGAAGTGTCAGACCTTAGATACTACATTTAACATAGAAAGAGGAAAGTTTACCTTAACTCCATTCTTCACCTTTCAGGTTCCTCTTCCTTCCTCTTCCATCAGTCTCTTCCATTAGCAAGAAAATAAATAACCTCATCCAAGGCCTCATTCATAGTAAAAAATAATTTAAACTGGAAGCTATATACATCTTCCAACTGATAAAGTTCATTAATCTTCCTTGGAGTAAGCTCCACCATTTTCCCATAAAGAAACACAAAGTCTTCGGAAGTCTCCTTGAATATGACGTAGAACTCCATCACTACACTAATAATCACCTCGACAGTAAAGTAGCAGAAATTCTCCCACTATTGAGCATTGATTACTCTATCGACTTCTCCTCTTGGATTTTTAAATCCTCGATCCAAAATCACTTTTTTAGTTGTGCGTAGACTATTGAAGCAATGTTAGCCTTGTGATTAAAAAAATTTTGATCATCAAAATCTACCTTTCTCTTTCTTTTGCTCATTCTAAGTGCAATGGTAAATCTACAAAAATTTGATAAAATCCAAATAAATTCCCAAAAAATTTCGAAAATGACAATGTGGAACGTTTTAAAATTAAATCTATTAAGTAAGAGTTCTTCACCAAAGGATTTTCTCAAAATCTTCCAAAAAAATCTTAAAATTTTGGATCTCAATAATGTAAGATAAACCCTTGGTGAAAATAAAAAATTTTATGTTCAAAGTGTAGCTCTTACCTATAGAAGATGAAATCCAAGCTTTGTTTGCCTTAAAATTGCCTCAAATCTTAGCAATAGCAAGCCCTAGATGCAAAAAACTGGAGGTTGAAGGTGACTCAAGGGGTAAAATGGCGTTTCACTGTGCAAATCGCGAATTTTATGGGTGTTTGGGTCGGTTCGGGTCGAGGGCGCTGTCGGCACCCATCCGGCGTCGTCGACGCCAGTGGCAATAAATTCGCTTATTTGATTTTTTTTAATTTTCAATTTTCTCTCAATTTACTCCAAAGTTTATTTAGTCTTTTTGAACATTAATTTTCTTCTAAAAATAATTCACATTCTAAAAATAATTCATTCTAAAAATAATTCACAAACTAACATTTTCACAAACACATCAAACTAACTTTTATATATATGAAAATACACTTCTACAAATACATTTTTCTAATCACATTTCCACATCTTCAAAGAAAAAAACAAAAAAATTATAATTTAGGGGTGAAAATCAAGCCACAACACTAGAACGCTGACACAAAAATATACACATAATCAAAGTTCTAAAGCAAAGTAAAGTAAATCAAATCCACACAATTACATTAAAGCATAAGTATTTTAAAATAGTAGAGAGACTAACTTCTTCAATTAATCTACCTCTTCTTTAGTATTTCTCCTCTAATATCTCTCATAGACTGGTAATGGACATATAAATTGTAGAAGGGTCGGTACGGGAACTGATTAGTCGAATTTTCATCTAGTCGAATTTTCATCGATCCATAGTCGAATTTTCATCGATCCATCCATTTTTCTTGAACATCTTTACCAATCCTGCTTCAACTATTCCTGTATGATCAAAGTTCTCCTTCATTCTCCAAAAAGGGTGATTAAAAAGGTAGTTAAGATTTCTTATTGCATTCATAATACTCTGAAGTTCTCTTTCTATTTTATTCATTCTCCTCTCTAAAGATAATAAACTTCTAACTACTGGTGCCATCAATGGTGTTGAAGCATGTGATGAATGATCCAAAATACAATCTAATGCTTCATTTCCATTTCCTATGCAATTTCCATCAATAGGAATCATGGGCTCCCAAGGTAGTAATACTTTTTTTTAACTTTCATATGAAACATGAGATTGACTGTAAAGTAGGAAAATTGTAGAAGGATGCCCAAGTCCATATATTAGCCCATTCATGATAATACCCATAACAGATTTGAAAATAATTGACCCTATATCGATAGGTTTTTCCATTTGAAAGCAATAGTTTAAAATGACACTTTTTTTGTAACTCTACTATTCTCATGGTAGGTAGTAGTTTTGCACATATGAATAAATGCCATTGTTTTGAAATTAGGTTAAGCAGCGAAATAGAGAAACTAACGTATCCCTCATCTCAGATTTCCCATTTATAATGTTCATCCGTTAGAAAATTATATATTTCTTGCATCATATCTTTTGTTAGGATAAAATTTGTATAATGACAGATTGAAATGTTTTCTATCATATACAAATCATTAATCCGAGCTGGAGTAAATGGTACAACCTTACCTCGAATGAAGATAACTCCTTCCGTAATTCGATGTAGGTTAGCATAAAACTCTTTTACTACGGGCACTACAACTGTTGCGGTAGTGTAGCACAAAACTTCCCAACACCTCTGTATAATGAATTTCTCGATCTATGAACTTGGATTACTAACTCCATGATTGACAAAGCCTCTCTCCTTGATAAGTCACTTTAAGTAAGTCACTTCTTTGTGATGATTTTGTCGTATAATCTTTGCGCGTCAAAACTGATAAATTTTCTTCTATTGAAAACATCATACCATGAAGTATTTCTGGAATTGGAAGCCATGAAATTTGAAATTAGGAACTTTTTAGACGTCAAAGTCAATTTTTAGGACTTTAAAAAAACCTCTCAATGGATATTGTGGAGCGAAATCCCGCCAAAGTTCGCCAAAACCGTTCAACACATGGAAAGTGCTCGGGACACCGTCGGTGGTCCCGATGGCATTGTCGGCGCCATGGTCCTTTAGTTGGGCGCCGTTGGCGACAAAGGGAAAATTCGAGTCTGAAATTTATTTTGTTCAATTTAATTCTAAATTTTCGTCTAATACCAATATTTGTCTTAATATATGATATATAAAATTGTGCAGGACTTTAAAATACAATTATTTTCTAATACATAAACACATTTATTAACAAAATAGTAATTGACCAAAGGAAAATATGTTGAGATCTTCATACCTATTTTACACTATTTTTGATGATATTGCACTTTAAAGAAATGTATTTTTGATGTTTTGCTGCAGGAATGATGAATTAGGGCCATTGGAGCAAAAACATGCAAAAAGGAGCAAATTTGGAGCAAAAAGGACAAAAATGTGAAGATTTGAACTAGGGCACTGACGGCGAGCCCAACGGCGCCGATGAAAAACTTTCCCGAGACTCCAGATTAAATTCACTTAGAAGACCCGCCGACGGCTCCCTCGAGGCTGCCGACGGCGAGCTCGGCAGTTATGTCTAATAATGCATTGAATGAGGACAAATTTTTTAGGGATGCTAAGGCAACTCTTGGGAAAAATCATCCACATCTTTAAAGAGAAGACTTTGGCCAAAAATAGAGTGGTTCTGGAGGTTAGAAAGGTTCCATTAGTGTGCAGAGAGTTTGCTAGAGAGTCTAATTTGTGAGGAATTCTTCGAGAGATTATAAGAGTGGAGGCAAAGTGAGAGATTTCTTCCTCCTTGCCCCTTCGAAGAGGAATTCCCTTCGAAGTAAAGAAAGTAAGAGATTCAGAGGAACTTCGAGGAGTTTGCTTGGGAAGAAATTAGAGATAAATTTATTTACTTGTTGTAGTTTGTATGACATTTATTTACTTGTTGTAGTACTTGTTGTAGTTTGTATGACTTTGCTTTTATATATGAATTCTGAGTTTTGTTGATTCTTCCCCATGAGTTTTGAGTAGTTTTCTCTGTCTTTATCCTTGTCTTAAGATTTGTGAAATGGTGATTTGAATTGGTGGAGCCATGAAAATGTTAAAGAAGTTGTGATGATCTTTTCACTTCGATCTTAATTTACTTTCAATCTGGCCAATTGATTTGTTAAAATATGTTGAGTTTTACAACAAAAGTGAAGATTACATCCGAGATTCAGGGAGGTCAAAGCCCTTGGAAGTTGGGTGCAAATAAATAGGGAAATAAAATTATCTTTGAAGGTGAAAATAAATAAGGAAGTTGGGTAAAAATAAATAACAAGGTTTTGAATATTTTAGGTACAGCTTCATCTTTGAAGGAGTAAACAACTTTCTGTCGCTCTAACAGGGATATTCTTTTACCCGCTGTTCGAGGTGATCCCTCCTGAGACGGTCGTTGGTTGGATTGACTGCTTTATTTCTGAGGGTACTGTGACAAAGAATGACGATGATCTTCTTCATATATCTTTATCGGCTGCTTTCTTTTGTCGACAGTTGCGACTACCCCTGATTTCTTTTCAAATACTCTGGTCACCTTAGCCTTTTCATGTGGCTCTATGTGCTTCATTTCTTCTTGCAGACTGTTGGCTTTACTGAGTAGCTTCTCGAAGGATTTGATGGTGAGTCCCTTAAGCATGAAAGCTACTGG
>NW_018224089.1:268537-271438 GCF_001263595.1 Phalaenopsis equestris
TCTCCAATAGACACATGATGTTGCGCCCCAGCAAATCTTTTCACAAATAACTGTTCCAACTCAGAAAATGTTTTAACTGACCCGTTGGGCAAGTCAGCGTACCAGTCGAAAGCAATCCCTGACAAGCTGCTAACGATATGCTGACAGAGTAGAGCTTCACCATTCCTCGTGTTTCCACAATTGGCTTGAAAATGTGCTATGTGTTGTCTAGGATTTCCTATCCCATCGAATATCTTAAAGTTTGGGGTTACAAAGCCCTTAGGGAAAGGCACGGCATAACATCTCTTCAGTGTGAGGTTGAGCCTTGCGCGTAGATGTGGTAGCTCTGGTTTTGATCAGATGGACATCCATGAAATCTTCCTCCAAATAATCATTGTAATCAAAATCCTCGTTGTCACTATTGACGGAAACTCCTTGTTCTCGAGCTAACTCAGAAATCTCAATTCTGAGTTCCTCAACTTTTTCTTCAATTATCGATTCCTTGATTGCTTTAAGATCTGGAGGACCCTGATGGAAATCCTCAACTTGTTCCTCCATCTCGCTGGCTATTGTCGCGACTATGTCAGATAGTTCAAGCACTGGTTTTGCTTCCTGTCTTGTAGGTTCACTGAACTGTATCAGTGCAGCGACCTTAGGCACCCATACCTTCTTCCTTTTCGACGATGATGCCTCAGGACGGGGCGTCTCAGTAGAGACATCGGTATGTCGAGGGAAGGTATGCTCCCCATGGTCGTTGTCACTATTGACGAAAACTCCGTGTTCTCGAGCCAAATCTGGAAATCTCAATCCTGAGTTTCTCAACTTTTTCTTTAATTATCGATTCATTGATTGCTTTAAGATCTGGAGGACCTTGATGGAAGTCCTCAACTTGTTCCTCCATCTCGCTGAATATTGTCATGATGATTTCAGATATTTCAGGCACTGGTTTTACTTCCTGTCTTACAGGCTCACTGAACTGTATCGGTGCAGCGACCTTGGGTTGTCTTTCTTTCTATGATTTCAGAAATAACGGGTAAACTTCTCAGACACAGTCTTGACTTAATTGGCCAGCGACATGTGGTTTTGGTGGTGGTATGATCGGTGGTGACCATAACAGTATCGACTCGGTTTCCCAAACGGAGCTAGATGGGAACACAGGTAGGTAACTCTATAGTCGACCTACGAGATTTTCTAGTGGACTTAATATCCTTCAAAATTTCATTCTTCATATGAGGGGAAATTGCATGTCCCACTCGTTTAAGTAATTCACTAATAGAACATCCTTCTTTAGTGGCAAGCCTTCTAAAAACTGCACTAACTCGGGTGATGGGGCTGAATTTCTTTCCCTCCTCACCATGTCCATGAGGTGATGGGAATGCAACAACAATCTTCCGGATACTCTCTTATCCATCAGTATTTGTCAGAGGATGGAATCTACTTGCTCGCAGGAGTGGGAAAATTTCCGGTAATACCTCTTAAACTTGATGAGGCTCCTCCTCATCAGGTGTGTTTTCAGGAGTCTGGACTTTGATGACCCTCCAAATTCTTCTATTACAGTTCCTCCTTTAAGTTTAGGTCAGTGGTACAGTCCTTGAGCTCGACCCGATTTCAAACACGGGTGGCGGAACAGTTAATCCTTCAGCCGAATCTTTGATAATCCTCACTTCCTTCCCCTTTGCAGCAGCGGGGATAGCAGGTTTGGCGGGTGTCGCGACGGCAGCAACTTTAGCCTTCTTGTCGGCAAGGAAGTCTTGAAGGCAGTTCAAACTGAATTCTGCGGATGGCTCTTGAACTTCCGGGGTAGCGATCTTCATTACCACGAACGGGGCTTTCCCGAGGATAACCTCGAGGTCTTCAAATCCGGCTCCAAACTTGGTGGTGGGAGAGACATTACGGGCGATGCGGTCCATCGGCAGGTTGCAAGAAAAGGTCAGCGTTGGGTAAGCCAACGCAGCGGGCTTTAAAACAGAAAGTTTTAGGGTTAGCTATATGGCCAAAAACCTCGTAATCCTTAGTGCAAGCACTATCCTTAGCGCAAGCACTGAAAGTAGAGGTTAATTTGTAGACCGGGCGGGTCTTAATTTACAGGTAATTTTAACATCTTTATTTAAAAGGGTGTAAAATTGATTAATATTTTGAAGTGCGTGTGACACAACACGATTTGGTTTAATTTGGAAAGCAGCAAAACAAATGTGAAAAGGAGTTGTGAGAAAGTTTAGAACCCAGCGCGGGACCCAATTTGTGACAGAAAGAAAAAACCCAGGTGGAGTTAATCCACCAACACACCTATTGGGGGTCCGACCCCACATAAAAAAAATTTAAAGAGTCCTTAATGGCCTTCTGAACCCCTCTGTTCAAAGATGGTTGAACAGCTAGTCCTGAATTCTAAGGAGTTAGCTGTACTTTCCCAAGACAGAAATAGGTAAAGTATGTCAACGGAAGAAGGGTAATTTGGTCCAAGAGGGACATGAACATATTACCGATGTGTGAAGATAATATTTTTTTTTATTTTTATGAAGAGAAAAGCTTGTCCCCAGCAGAGCCGCCAGAAGCTGTCAGCGTTATTTCGGGGATGGTTTGTGGGGTTGCCCATAAGAAGCTGTCGGTCATCGGAATCAAAATCCCGTCACCCGCTTGGGAAGGATGTTGAAGTATGAAATCAAACTGACCCCATATTTTTCTTAGTTTAAAATGAAAGAGCACTGTACCTCAAACCCTGTATCTATCCCGAAGGATAAACACAAGACTTAAGGATTAGGCTCGATCAAATAAATTAAGGAAAG
This sequence comes from Phalaenopsis equestris, assembly GCF_001263595.1. Lineage (NCBI taxonomy): Eukaryota > Viridiplantae > Streptophyta > Magnoliopsida > Asparagales > Orchidaceae > Phalaenopsis > Phalaenopsis equestris. The sequence goes on from NW_018224089.1 coordinate 271,300, forward strand.
TATGACGTTCGTTTGGTCTGCGAAACCTTTGTATTTGCCGACAAGTTCCCCTATTTAATATAAGGGATTAAATAGGGTTTATATTAAGCTGGGTTCGGACATGCTTCCTATAAGGGCAAGCCCCTTATGTTAATTACAT
>NW_018224089.1:271769-272384 GCF_001263595.1 Phalaenopsis equestris
AATAGCCTGGAAGATGTGAGGATTTAGGTCGTGACAAATGACAACCTCAGAATCCTAAGACGAGTTAGGGCTTATATTATATAGCAGGGCTATACAAAGGCCTAAAGATAAGGTGAGGATTTACGTTGCATAAGCAAGCAACCTCAAAGTCATATGGCTTTAGGGTTTAGGTCTAAGGAAGGAAGATTGGTTCAACTGGGGAAGATAGGTTTTGCTATTGAAGATGGCTGTGCTGCCCACCATGCTAGCTCCAAGCTCCTTGCCGCAACAAGTTTGAGTTATCTAGTGTGTCAAGTTATAATATCAAATCAGGTGGCCCTATGGTTGAAGTTCTTTAAATTTTATAGGGCATATTAAAGTTGATTAGAGCGACACCGGTTACGATCCTACAGTTCCCTTGTTCCGGCATCACTATTTTCTATTGGATTCACTTAGTCCAAATGAACTTACTAAACCCAACTTAATGAGTTCCATTATTTCATTTAAACCGTGGGAAGCCTCGTTAGCAACCGTAGGTTACCTCCTCCAATTGTGGTGTTGTGTGAAGGTGTATTGGGCTCTGTCTTGGTTTCCAGCAGGGTTTCGAGCTCAAAATTTGGCTCCGACAATGGGGAT
>NW_018224089.1:272594-299458 GCF_001263595.1 Phalaenopsis equestris
TTGGCTAATTAGGAGGTGTAATGTGGTGCTTAGGTGGAGGGCAGAGGAGCTCCATAGTTTGATTTGGATGAGCTGACCTCTAGGTTTGATTTGGGAGAGATGCCAGGTGGCTAGGAGCTCACGGAAGCCATAGGAGTCCATCACAGCAATTTAATGGAAATGTGCTTGGATTTGGCAAATATATCTTAAGCATGTGCATTTTTGGAAATAAGATCCCTTAATTTGGGGGACCTTTGATCCATGGCTTGATTTAGGTGGTTTCATGGTGTTTGACTGGTCACTAGGTCCAACTAATGGTTTTGGTGGAGTTAATTTGGTGGCTTTAAGGTGGTTAGGTCACATTTAGTGCATGTGTCCAAGTGGGTGCAAATGACCAAAACTTGGGTTTGGGATAGGTTAACCATGTAAATTGGCTCATATGATTCTTTCATTTGGTGTAGATGATCATAGGGAACAACTTTGGTGAAGGATGGAAGTGGTTTTGAGTTCAATTGTTTTGAGTCCAATTGGGGGGTCAGTTTGAAGGAATTTTGAACTTTAATCAATTTGGTCCAATTCAACTCTACAAACAAATTTTAATGACAAATATAGTCCTAGCAATCTAGGTAGTTTTGAATTGGAATCAAATTCAATGGTTTTCTACCATACCATTCCTAACACAAAGAAATGATGGATGACTTGGTCTATTAGATCTCTCATGCAAAGTACTGCTCAAGACTTTTGGCACCCATGCAAAATCACACTTGGTAATTTTATAAATTGGCTTGAATGTTGATATATGTTGAAACAGGATTGTTGATTTTGATGTATAGGAATTTCATAAAGATTTTTGAACTTTAATTGAGGCCAATTGACTATGCTATGGGTTCAATTTGGTGAGATTAAGTCATATGGTCAAAATTGGGGTTTTGACCCAAATCAAAATTGGGCTTTGGGTTCAAATCATAAAATAATTAAGCTTGTATTTCACTTGTTTTGGTTATATAAAAAGTGAATTTGAGTTTGTGATTGGAATTGGGGTCAATTAAGATCAAATTGATAGACATTTGTCAATTGAGATCAAATTGATGGGTCTTTAAAGGACCATTTGGGGATTTTGGTTAAAGATGGTCAAATTGGCCAAATTGGGTCATGTGGTAGTTATTTTGGTTAAAGATGGTCAAATGGGTAATCGATGCCCATTAACTTTAAATATATTTCCAGTTTTAAGATCTTTAATAGCAACAATTTCATAATGATAAACTGTAATCACTTTAAATGATCCTAATCATCTGGATTTCAGTTTTCCTGAAAATAATCTCAATCTTGTATTATATAATAAAACTACTTGTCTAGGTTCAAACTTCTTAATATTCTTTCAATCATGTTATATTTTCATTTTCTCTTTATAGATTTTTGCATTATCATATGCTTCATTTCTAATCTCCTCAAGTTCATTGAGTTGCAATAATCTTTTCTCACCAGCATCTTTTAGATTAAAATTAAATTCTTTGAGAGCTCAAAATGCTTTATGTTTCAATTCTACTAGTAAGTGACATGTTTTTTTTTTTCAAAAATAAGTTTATATGAGGACATTCCTATAGGAGTCTTATAAGCAGTTTTGTATGCCCATAATGCAATATCTAATCTAGCAGACCAATCAAATTTATAAGGATTTACAACTTTTTCTACTAAAATTCATTTTATTTCACGATTTGATATCTCTGCTAGACCGCTGGTCTTAGGATGATAAGCAGTAGAGAATTTATGCATAATATCACATTTTTTAATCACATTCTCGATTCTCTTATTCTTAAAATAGGATTCTCCATCTGTAATAATTACTCTCGGTTCCATTTCTTGTAAAAATATTTTTATTTAAAAATTTAGAAACACTCCGAGCATCATATTTACGTACATCAATAGCTTCAATCCATTTGGACATGTAATTAACTGCAAATAATATATATATAAGTTTCCAAATGAAGGCATAAATGGTCCCATAAAATCTAAATCACACATCAAAAATTTCAACTTTCAATGTGTAATTTAGAGGCATTTCATTTCTTCTAGAAATATTTCTTACTCGTTGACATCGTTCGTATGTTTTAATATATTCATTAACATCTCTAAATATAGTAGGCCAATAAAATCCAGCTTGCAAAATTTTATATGCAGTTCTATTTATTCCAAAATGTCTTTCAAATTCCTTCAAATCTAGAATCATGACATCTTTTAATTATTTGTTGAGTTTCTTCATAAGGCACACACCTTCTAATAATTAGATGTTTACATTGTTTATATAAATATGGGTCATCCAAAAAATAGAATTTTGAATCATATAAAATTTTTTTAGTTGTTGATTCTTAATATCGAGTGATAAAATATCACTTACAATATAATTTATTATATAGACATACAACGGTATATTTATTTCATCAATATTATATAATTGTTCATCAAAGAAATTTTCTAAAAGTTCATTTGCAAAATTAGTTAATATTTATCTTTCTAGTCTAGACAAATGATTAGTTATTTGATTATCATTTCTTTTTCTATCAACTACAATAAAATCAAACTATTGCAATAGAAATATTCATCTAATTAATCTTAGTTTAACATCGTGCTTTTGCATCAAGTATTTGATAGAAGAATGATTTGTATGCACTATACATTTGGTTCCAATCAAGTAAGGTTTAAATTTATCAAAGGCATAGACAATAGCTAATAACTCTCTTTCAGTAGTAGTGTAATTAATTTGAGCATCTTTTAGAGTTTTACTAGCATAATATATTGCTTTAAAAACTTTGTTGTGTCGTTGTCCTAAAATAGCTCCAATAGCATAATTACTAGCATCACACATTACTCCAAAAAGTTTCTCCCGATGAAGTGGGACTATTATAGGTGCAGTGATTAATTTTTCTTTCAATAATTCAAATGCTTTTATGCATTCCTCATTAAAATCAATTTTTATATCTTTTTCTAGAAGTTGACATACTACTTTAAAAATTTTGTTGTGACTTTGTCCTAAAACAGCTCCAATAACATAATCACTAGCATCGCACATTAATTCAAAAAGTTTCTTCCAATCAGGTGGGACTATTATAGGAGGAGTGATTAATTTTTCTTTCAATAATTCAAATGTTTTTATGCATTCTTCATTAAAATCAAATTTTATATCTTTTTCTAGAAGTTGGCATATTACTTTAAAAGCTTTGTTGTGTCTTTCTCTTAAAACAGCTACAATAGCATAATCACTAGCATCACACATTATTTCAAAATGTTTCTCACAATCAGGTTGGACTATTATAGGTGCAGTGATTAATTTTTCTTTCAATAATTCAAATGCATGCATTCCTCATTAAAATTAAATTTTATATCTTTTTCTAGAAGTCGGCATAATTGCTTAGTTATTTTAAAAAAAAATTTATGATATGCCTGTAGAAACTAACATGTCTTAGAAAACTTCTTACCCCTCTAACCGTAGTAGGAGGTGGTAATTTTTCAATAACTTGAATTTTGGAGGATCTATTTCCATGTCATTTTCAGAAATTTTATGCCTAAGTACAATTCTTCCTACAACCATAAATTGACATTTTTTCCAATTTAGTACTAGGTTGATTTTTTCACATAATTCCTGAACTTTTTCTAAATTATTTAAACATGATTAAATTGAAGTCCCGAATACATAGAAATCATCCATAAATACTTCCATTCAATGTTCAATCAAATTACTAAATATTGAAATCCTACATCTTTATGTCGCAGGTGCATTGCATAGTCCAAAATGAATTCTATGAAAAGCAAATGTTCCATAAGGGCTTGTAAATGTTGTTTTCTCTTGATTCTCATGAGCAATTAGAATTTGATAATAACCGGTATATTCATCTAAATCATCTAAAAAGTAGTAATATTGTAGTAATATTTATTTCCAGCTAATCTATCCAATATTTTGTCTAGAAAATGTAAAGGAAAGTGATATTTCCTCGTGACCATGTTTAATTTTCTATAGTCTATATAAATTCATCAACGAGTAACTTGTCTTATTAGAATTAATTCATTTTTCTCATTTACTTCAACGGCCACTCCTCCTTTCTTTGGAACACAGTGAATTGGGCTCACCCAAGCACTGTATGAAATAGGATATATAATTCCAGCATCTAATCATTTTAAGATTTTTTTTTAACAATTTCTTTCATTATTGGGTTTAATCTCCTCTGAGGATCAACTTTAGGTTCGTATTGATCATCTAATAGAATTTTGTGCATATAAATCGAATGACCAATTCCTTTAATATCTCTTAAAGTCCATCCAAATGCCTTTTATATCTTTTCAACATTTCTATTAATTTTTTTTCTTGAATTTCAGTTAACTTAGAAGGGACAATAACATGCAATGTAGATAAATCTCTTAAAAACACATTTTAAATAGGCAGGTAATATTTTAGTTCAAGTTCAAGTGGTTTAATACTTGAAGGAATAAGATTTTTATTATAATTTTCCAACAAATCTAAAGTTTCAAATTTGTTCAGAATATAATCTAAATTTTTCTCTTTTATTTCATTCTCATTCTCACTAAATTCTTCTTGCCTTAATTTTTCTTCAAACTCTTTCTTAAATTGCTCAGTACTTAGATAATCAGTAACTTCCATCCTTAAACATTAATCATCTTTTTCTAATGCATGATATTTCATAGCTTTTGCAATATTAAATGTTACTTCTTAATCATTCACTCATTATTAATTCTCCTTTTTTCACATCTATCACAGCTCTCTTGGTTGCAAGAAATAGTCTCCTCAAAATAATATGAATCTCTTTATCTTACTCCAAATCTAATATTATAAATTCTACAGGAAAAATAAATTTATGCCCTTTTACTAATACATCTTTTATAAAACGTTTATGATAAGTTTTTGATCGATCAACTAACTAAAGAGTTACAGTAGTAGGGGAAATCTCTCCTAAATCTAAATGTTTAAAAATTGATAAAGGCATAAGAAGGATACTCACTCCTAAATCACAAGGCTTTTCCAAAAAAAACTTTTCACCAATTGCACAAGGTATAATAAAACTACCAGGATCTTTTAATTTTTTAGGAAGCATTTTTTGAATAATAATGTTGCACTCTTCACTAAGTGAAAAAGTCTTATGATCTGCAAACTTTTTTTTTCTTGTTTAGCATATATTTCATAAATTTCACATAACTTGACATTTGTTCCAAAGCCTCAATGAAAGGAATGTTTATCATTAACTTTTTAAGAATTTTCAAAAATTTTAATTTTCAAAAATTTTGTAAATAAAAATTTTGTAAATTATTTGTCTATATTCTTGTGCCTCATTCGTCGTAGTATAGGGTTAGTATTCTCTCCTGTCACGCGGGTGACCCTGGTTTGATCCCCGACAACGGCACCAAAAAACTTGATCTCAAAAAAAATAGTTGTGTAAAATTTTTAAAGTTGACTCCGCTTTACAACGGTGCCAAAAACTTGATATGGTATTATGGTATTTTATGTGGTATTTTATGAATAATAGCGTTAAGCACTTAATGTTGGGATTCTACACAAGTATACGTATCATTATCAAGTAAAGTAAGACTTTATATTTAATCCCAAATATCGATCCCATGAGGAATGTTTAAATTTGAGATGATAAATTAGCTAAAAAATTCACAGAAATACGACAAAATTATTGTCACTAATTTTAAAGTTTTAAATACTTTCAAAACTAAATTATTAACTAGTAAAATTTAAATGCAAAATTTAAAACAGTAACTACTAAACTATGTTTATGTGATGAAGTTTTCTTATATGAAAAGCATCTTTCCCACTACAATAACTTTTTGGTGAAATGAGATGAGATAAATGGTCTAAATTTGTATTGTGCTAAATAGGAGAAATTTTAATTCTTTACCTTGATTCAGTGCTATAGAAAATTATTGGCTAATATTAGGTTTAGTCCCTAAATTCGTGGCTAGGCTAGGAGGATACTGACTCCCACTCTAGAGCTCCCACTTCCCTTCCCCTGAAGGCTAACTCTCATTTTAGTTCTTAAACACTAGGATTGAATTAGGGATTTTTAGTCTTTCACCCTAGAAATCTCCAATTCTACACCCAACAATGTATATTTCTCTATTTATTTGCACTTAATTCCATAAACGAAATACTCCTTCATGGACTTAAATGTGATTCTATCTCTGTTGTAGAACTCATACTCCATTTCCTGGATCATATGTTTCACAAAATATTTTAACAATTCAATTGGCCAGATCGAAAAGTAAATTAAGAGCGGAGTTGAAAAATCATCACAATTTATTTTATATTTTAACATTGTCACATCCAAAATCTCTTTATTTCACCATATCTCAAAGTAGAGAGAAAGATAAAGGAAACTACTCATACTTCATTAGAAAAATACCAAAAAACACAAATTTCATATAGAAAAGGAAGTTCATACAACAATAATAAATAAGTGACACTTATCTGAAACTCTTTCTCAAAGCAAATCCCTTGTAGCCTTTCTTAAAAAAATGTAGGAAGAAGAAATCTCTCACTTCTCTCCTTCTCCAACACTCTTAGAGAGTAATTCACACTTATAATTCACACTTAAATCACACTTAAACTCACCAAAAAAACTCAAAAACTATAAATAAAATAAATGACTAATTGTGTGGAATGGCGTGGAAGGAAGTAAAGTTGCGTGGAAGTGGCGAAGAGAGACCAAGAGCGAGCGGAGGAGTGCGAAGAGTGTTTTTTCTAATCAATTTTGGCTCTAAATAGAACCTGAGGTCGGTTTTCCAATAGATGAACCCAAAAACTCTTCAAAAAGCGTCCAAAATTGTCAAATCTTCTAGAATCTGGTCTGCACCGACACTCGACGACACCAGTGGCCATTTAATTAAATCCATTTTCTCTATCAAACGGCACCGTCGGCGCTGAAAAATTTTTCAAAAACTCGATTTTGATTCCAAATTGCATCATTTTTGCTTCCTTTTTGCTCTAATTCCTAAAAATCAACAACATGCAATAAAACATAAAAAATACCTTCTTTTAAAGTGTAATATCCCCAAAAATGAGTATATTTTTACTGTATCAACAAACATAAACTCACACTAACACACAAAAGTTGGACTTTCTAAAGCCTTCAAATGATGCGAAAAAGTCCTCTTTTTCGTCTAATTTTCATCCATATTAATAGATCTTTGAAATTGGTCAAGAGTTGCTTAAAACACCCCTTCAAAATTTGGCCAAATTCAATGGATCTTCTAGAAGTGAAGTTACTAGCACTATGGCACCTTCTACTCACATTTGTGGCACTATAGCTCCTTCTGCTCACATTTGTGGCACTATAGTGCCAGGGGGCGGCGCTATGGCGTCATACAATTTATCCAATTTTTGCTTATTTTTCATCATTTTCTCCAAATGTCCATTCCATGCACATGAAACTAAAAATATACAAAATACCTTCCTTTAAAGTGCAATATTACTAAAAATATGCATAAAAGGATCATAAAATATGCACTAAAAATAAGTAATTTTAAGGTGGATCATTCCCTGAAACTTAAACATTATTTATCCTCTCAAGTAACTCTATCATATTATGTAAAAATTATAACTTGTTGAAGTGAGTTTAACTTAGAGATTTCTATAGTTTTTGTTTTTTAAATCTGATAATAAAGTTTTAGAAAAATTTTTAATGACTCGGGTTAAAACTAAAATGTAAGAATATCTAGTAGTCAATTCTAAGAGTTTTCATTTTCTATTTATTTCAAGAATAATTGTATTTTTTTCATACTTTGAATGCTTATAAGAATTACAATAAAAAGAACTTCATAAGGACTTTATTTGTAAGGATGATAATACGTTAAACCTTAACATATAAATGTAATTAAGTTTCTTTCCTTGAAATAATTCAAGTGGAGCCAATTTTTTATTAGACATCTCCTTAAGCTTCTCCTCACACTTTTTCATTCTTGCTCTTTTTCATTCTTGCTCTTCTTTCATTCTTGCTCTTCTTTTTTCTTTGGACTTTTCTTTTCATTTATTTTTCTTCAGGATCTTTTTTCAATCCTTTCTTTTTTTTTCATGTCATGGGAGGATTACTATATCTGGATAGCCTTTAATGATTTTGAACTCCTCCATCCTCTTCTTAAAGTTAAAAACTTTCCACATAACTTTACTTTCCACATTTCCTTATTTTGACAAAATTGTATTAGCTTTGAAAAATTCTTTTCATAAAGTCTCAATTCCTTCTTTCTAAAGTAATACTCTAAAATTCTTAACAATTCCAAAAATACAATTTTCTTTACTTTAAATAGTAAAAATACAATCACATCCTCTCATACTAAATATTTTAACTATAGATCTAACTGTTATTTTTAAAAACTTTTAACTTAAGTTTTCTATAAAATTTTCAAAATTTAAATTATATTTATCTAACATACCGCAGGTTATGCTAAATTAAATTTTAAAAAATACAGTTCTCTAAGGACAAATAAAGTTTAGTTCTCTTAAAAAGATTTTCTCTCTTCCCCCAAACTTAAATTTTTAATTAATTTCAACAGTTTAGTTTAGGCAGAAAGAAAAATTATAAAGTTCAAAAAAAATAGAATAGTACAGGTACAATTAATAAAGACAAGTGAAATTAGCATGTCTAAAAATAAAAAGATTATTCTGGCATTTACATTGAAGTAAAAGAAAAACACTAAAAACAGTATAACATATTAGTTCAGTAAACATAACTTTAACATTTTACACAAATGCAAATTTAAACACTAACAAACATACAACAACAAACTAACTATAAAAAATCTAAACATGAAAACAGAAAACAAAACACAATAATACAAACATATAACACTACACATCATCACCACCTTCTTCATCATCTTCTTCTTTATCATCATCATCATCATCAAAGCCTAAATCATCCTCCATATCATCAGGTTTATAAAGCATATATCTGGGGAAAGTAAAAAATACTAACAAGTAGTCACCCCTTAAGAGTTTCTTCATTGCCTCATTATAAGCAATATCATAATCTACTCTTCTATGCATATACTCATCATTATGATAAAGATGGGCTTCTAAACCTTTCTGTTAATTTTATAATGTTAAGATATCCCCATATTGAATAAATAATTATGTCATAAAAGTATCAAGTGAAGTAGTACTAGATGTAGAAGGTCTAGAAGTTAAAGCTGAAGCTGAAGTAGAAGGAATATCGGAGCCTCTACATCTAGATCTTACTCCAGTATGTTTTTCATACATCTCCAAATTTGTTTTTCCAATAAGTTTATGAGATGGTATAACTTCTTCCTAAGCCTCATATTTTACTCCAGATTCAACACACATGGTAGTAATAAGAGCAGGATAACCCATACCTCTAGCAGTTCCTCTCCTCGAAGAAATAAGCATATTCTTGTAAATTAAAGAGCCAATGTCCATTGATTTGTTCATCTGAATGCAATAGTTCAATGTGGCTCTTCCTTGAGTTACCTCACTAAAGTGATTAGTATGAAGCATTCTACTAGAGATTAAATAATCATTCACTCATGGATTTCTCACCATTTCTACCAAATTTTGAAATTTTCGATCATACCCAGAATGTGGAAGAAATCCATGGTGAAATCAATAATTTCCAAAGCAAAGAAAAAGATCTTACCAAAAGATGATGAAATTCAAACTTTGAACTCTTTTCTTCAAGAAAATTAAGCACAAATCCAAGGCCTAGATGAGTAAAAAAATGCAAAAAATAGAGGAAGAAGATGAACCAAAGTCAAAAATGGCGTCAACTGGTAGTTCTATCCCTAAAACCTACTCTCGGGTTGGCTCGGTGCATAGCGTCAAGAATCGCACTATAGAGCCATTTAAATGCACCTAGAATTTTGTGATTTTTTATATCATGATAGAGAACAGAAAATCTAAAATGTTAAAAGTTTAATTTTCCAATTTTAATAGTCATTTTTGGGTTCGACATCATTCTAAAATTTAACATTGAAATATTCAATTCAACACATAAGGTCTTCATTTAACAACAACACAAAATTGATTTTCTTATACTAATAATATTTTTAATAAAATGACAAAAAAATCATATATAAAAGCCAAATTGTTGAATTGGAGTTTCAACTGCCAATCCAAATGCTCATATTTGTGGAATAAGTATTCAAGTTTGGTGTGCAATTGAGAGATCTTACCTTCAATCTTCCCAAGTTTGTCCATAAGTCGCTCCAAACTCAATGCAAGAAATTCATTGAAATACCGCTGAGCATCCTTACACCATCTTCTTATCTTCAAATCTCATATTGTCATTGCTCTCCATGATCCTTAAAGTATAAATTGCTTTCTCCACTCTCAAATCTCTCCAATTTGCTAAGAAAATTTGAAGGAATACCCCCTGTCCCGTCCAAGGCCAATTTATAGAAAAAAGAGGGAAGAAAACTAAACTTTGGCAGTACCAAGGAAGTTGTTCAAACTGTGGCACTATAGCGCCATATCTAGCACTATAACGTTAGGCCAACTTTCTCAAAATCCAAATTTCTTTCTTTCGATCTTCATGTCCATTGATATAAGAATGTTTTATGCCAATATAATCATGTAAGACTCCAACTTACATAAAAAAATCATCCTAACAAAAATCACAATCAAGTTAATCACACCGATAACTATGGGTTGCATCCCACAAAGCGCTTGATTTAACGTCGTCAGCACGATATATCCAATGTTTTAATCTGGTTGACACAACATTAAGATCTCCTCAAATGTAGGACTATCTCCACTTATACAAGCTTTTAACCTGTGTTCATTTACCCACCTTAATTATCCTTCTAGTCTTAGGATCTTCAATATCAACAGCTCCATTTTGATAAACTCATATCATAATAAATGGTATTGACCACCTAGACTTAATTTTTTTTTGGAAATAATTTAAATCTTGAATTATATAATAGAACTTCTTGTCCAGGCTTGAAATTCTTTCTTAAAATTCCTTGATCATGCCTCATTTTCATTTTCTCTTTATAAGTTCTTTCATTCTTAAGAGATTCATTTTTCATCTTGTCAAGCTCATTTAATTGCAATAATCATTTTTCTCCAGCATCTTTCAGATTTCAGATTATATTTCAGATTATAATTAAACTCTTTTATTGCTTAATAAGCTTTATGCTCTAATTCAACAGACAAATGACAAGATTTTCCAAATATAAGCCTATATGATGACATTCACATATGAGTTTTGCTAGCAGTCCTATAAGCCCATAATGCAAAATCAAGTCTAGCAGACCAATCTCTTCTATTAGGATTTACAGTTTTTCCCAATATTCTTTTAGTTTCTTGATTGGATACTTCTGTCAAACCACTAGCTTGAGGATGATAAGCTGTGGAAATTCGATGTTTGATTCCATATTTTTGAGTTATTCTTTCAATTATACTATTCTTAAAATGACTTCCCCCATCAGTAATGATTACTCTCGACATCCCAAATCTACAAAACATGTTCGTTTTCAAAAAATTTTGCAACACTTTTAGCATTACATTGAGGTAAAGCAACCACTTCAATCCATTTGGAAACATAATCCACAGTTACTAAAATATAAACTTTTTTCAGAAGATGGTATAAACGATTCTATAAAATTTAAACCCCAAAAATAAAAAGTTTTAACTTCAAGTGTAAAATTTAGGGGCATTTCATTTCTTCTCAAAATATTGTAAACTCTTTGACATATATCACATGTCTTTTTATAATAATTAATATCTCTAAATAATGTAGGCCAATAAAATCCATATTGCAAAATTTTAAATACAGTTTCATCAACCCCAAAATGTCCCCCAAAGTCAAATTTACGACACTTTTGTATAATTTCTAGGGTTTCTTCAAATTGTATATAATTAAGTCTTTACATTATTTATATAAATATGGGTCATCCCAAAATTAATATTAAGAATCATGAATGAACTTTTTAGTTTGATGGCTATCAAGTCTGTAGGGTAAAATGTTACTAACTAAATAGTATACTATATCAACATACTACAGAACATGTCATTCATTAATTCTATATAATTGTTCATCAAGAAAACATTCATTAGTTTCAACATTAAAATTATAATTTTCCTTTTTAACCTTGATAAATGATCAACTATTTGATTATCAGTACCCTTACTATCCCAAACATTAAAATCAAACTCTTGCATTAGAAAGACCCATCTAATTAGTTGCAATTTTGCATCCTTCTTCATCATTAAATAACATATAGCAAAATGATTAGTATGCACAATACATTTGGTTCCAATAAGATAAGGCCCGAATTTATCAATAACATATAATATAGCTAATAATTATTTTTCAGTAGCAGTGTAATTAATTTGAGCCTCATTAAGGGTTTTACTAGCATAGTATATTACTTTTAAAATTTTATCATGCTTTAGGTGCAGAAATATTACTATTGGGGTTATGTTAGGGCAGAAATATGATAAAAGAATTAAGGTGAAACAATTAAGGTGCACCTATTGAATCACAAATTAATTCAATAGGTTTTGTCCAGTCAGGTGAAACAATAATACGTGCAGTAATTAATTTTTCTTTCAAAGAATTAAAAGCATTAAGGCATTCCTCATTAAAATCAAAATTAGCATCTTTTTCCAACAGTTGACATAAAGGCTTGGAAATTTTAGAAAAATATTTAATATAATGCCTATAGAAACCAACCTATCCCATAAAACTTCTTATTCCTCTAACATTAATAGGGGTGGTAATTTAGTAAAGACTTGAATTTTTGCTGAATCTACTTCCATGCCTTTCTCAAAAACCTTTGTCCCAAAACAAGTCTTCATGCAACCATAAATCGACATTTTCTGAATTAATAACAAAGTTTATTTCTTCACAACATTTTATAACCTTCGTTAAATGATCTGAGCATGAATTAAAAGAAGTTCCAAAAACTAAGAAATCATCCATAAAAACTTCAATTCCTTTTTCAATTAAATCACATAAAATTGTCATCATATATCTTTGAAATATTGTAGTTGCATAACATAATCCAAATGACATTCTCCTAAAAGCAAATGTTCCATAAAGACTAGTAAATATTATTTTCTCTTGATCCTCAGGAGCAATAGGTATTTGGTGGTATCTAGAATATCCATCCAAAAAGCAAAAATAACGAATCCTAGCTAATCTATCCAACATTTGATCCAAAGAAGGTAGAGGAAAATGATCTTTCCTGGTGGATGATTAGTATGCACAATACATTTGGTTCCAATAAGATAAGGCCCGAATTTATCAATAACATATAATATAGCTAATAATTATTTTTCAGTAGCAGTGTAATTAATTTGAGCCTCATTAAGGGTTTTACTAGCATAGTATATTACTTTTAAAATTTTATCATGCTTTAGGTGCAGAAATATTACTATTGGGGTTATGTTAGGGCAGAAATATGATAAAAGAATTAAGGTGAAACAATTAAGGTGCACCTATTGAATCACAAATTAATTCAATAGGTTTTGTCCAGTCAGGTGAAACAATAATACGTGCAGTAATTAATTTTTCTTTCAAAGAATTAAAAGCATTAAGGCATTCCTCATTAAAATCAAAATTAGCATCTTTTTCCAACAGTTGACATAAAGGCTTGGAAATTTTAGAAAAATATTTAATATAATGCCTATAGAAACCAACCTATCCCATAAAACTTCTTATTCCTCTAACATTAATAGGGGTGGTAATTTAGTAAAGACTTGAATTTTTGCTGAATCTACTTCCATGCCTTTCTCAAAAACCTTTGTCCCAAAACAAGTCTTCATGCAACCATAAATCGACATTTTCTGAATTAATAACAAAGTTTATTTCTTCACAACATTTTATAACCTTCGTTAAATGATCTGAGCATGAATTAAAAGAAGTTCCAAAAACTAAGAAATCATCCATAAAAACTTCAATTCCTTTTTCAATTAAATCACATAAAATTGTCATCATATATCTTTGAAATATTGTAGTTGCATAACATAATCCAAATGACATTCTCCTAAAAGCAAATGTTCCATAAAGACTAGTAAATATTATTTTCTCTTGATCCTCAGGAGCAATAGGTATTTGGTGGTATCTAGAATATCCATCCAAAAAGCAAAAATAACGAATCCTAGCTAATCTATCCAACATTTGATCCAAAGAAGGTAGAGGAAAATGATCTTTCCTGGTGGCGGAATTTAATTTTCTATAATCAATACAGTTCACCATCCATAGACATGTCTTGTAGGAATTAATTCATTCTTTTAATTTGTAATAACATTCACTCCTTTCTTAGGAACACAATGAATAAGACTAACCCATGAACTATTTAAATATTGATAAATAATTTCATCATCCAACCACTTTAAAATTTCTTTCTTAACAACCTCTTCCATTATAAGATTTAATCTTCTCTAAGGATCAATTCTAGGCTAATAATTACCTTCCATCAAAATTTTATGCATGCAAATTGAAGGAGCGATTTCTTTAGTATCAGCTAATGTCCATCCAAAAGCTTTCTTATAATTCTTCAATGTCTCTAATAATTTTTTTTTGTTCATCAGTTAAACCTGAGGATATAATAACAGGTAATGTAAATGAGTTCCCCAAAAAAGCATAATTTAAATGAGTAGGTAGAACCTTCATCTCTAGTACAAGAGGTTTTTCAATAGAGGTTATCAGAGATTTACTACTTTCGGTAATATCCAAAATTTTAAATTCTTCTTATAAATAATTTATCTCCTCAGTATTTTTCTCTTTTGATTGATTTTCAAAAATCTTTTTTCAATTTCTAATTCTATTTGTACCAAAGTTACTTCCTCCTCTTGATCCAATATGACTTCAAATCTTTCTTGAAAATGATTAAATATAGCCAACTATATCCATTCTGTAACATTGAACATCTTTTCCTTTATCAAGATACTTCATTGATTTAAGTACATTAAAAGTTACTTCCCGATCATTAACTCTCATGGTTAATTCTCATTTTCGCACTTTTCACATTGCACATCCAGTAGCTAAGAAAGGTCTCCCTAAAATAATAGGAATTTCTTTATCTTCTTCCATATCCAACATAATGAAATCAACATAGAAGATAAATTTATGCACTAGAAGATAAATTTATTCAACATAGAAGATAAATTTATGCACTTTAACTAACACATCTTCTATAAATCTTTTAGAATAAGTGATAGATCGATCAGCTAACTGTAGGGCTATAGTAGTGGGAGAAATATCTCCTAAACATAGCCTTCTAAATATAGATAATGGCATGAGATTAATGTTTGCTCCCAAATCATGCTCCCAAATCACATAAAGGTTTGCTCCCAAATCACATAAAGATTTTCCACAAAATTTTTCTCCAATTGCACAAGGTTTGGTGGAACTGCCAAGATCTTTGAGTTTTTTAGGAAACTTTTCTTAATTATTGCACTGCACTCTTCACTAAGTGCAACAATCTCATTATCTTCAACTTTCTTTTTTTTTTGTAAAATTTCATCCATAAACTTTGAATAACTTGGCATTTATTTCAGAGCTTCTACAAAAGGAATATTAGTTGTAAGCATTTTAAAAATCTCAAAAAAAAATCTTAAAATTGTTAGTCAGGTTTTTGCTGTCTATATCTTTGAGGAAATGGAGGTGGTGATCTTTCTTCATTCTTCTTATTTGGAGAAATAGGTTTTTCCACTTTGTTAGGAATACTTTCTTCAGGTTTTTTAGTTTTTTTTATCTTTTTCCTTAACTTCGTGTTGAACACCAACACTCAAATCCTTCCCACTTCTTAGTTGGACAACTTTAACTTGATCTTGATCTTTACTTTCATCTTTAAGATTGATCTCAACATTACTAGGAAGTGTTCCCTGAGGCATATTGCTACATGCATTAGCAATTTATCCCAATTGATTCTATATGTTTCTTATAACAACACTCTGACTGTGTAATTGATTGCCCATTTGTAACACCACATCTTTTAAAGACAACTTCTTCTCCTTAACTTTTTGATTATTGTTAAATCTAGAAGGATAAGTAGGTCTAAAGTTAGATTTACCTTGATTGTTCTAGTTTCTCAATGGGTTTACTTGATTTTTCCCCCATTGTTGACTTCCACCACTAGAATTGTCCGGTTAAAGTTTGGATGGTTTTTCCAACCTAGGTTATAATATATGGAATATGGTTTATTGGGTCTATTAATAACAATTATAGTTTCTAATGAAATTTGAGAATAAAACATTTGTGATAAGGAATTTTCTTCAATCAATTGAAGTGTTTGAGAAAAATTCATTCTAATTTGGTATATTTTTATAGATAATGCAGTAACTTGTGAAGCAACCATCGAAATAGCATCATTATCATGAATACTAGCTACTTTCTTAGGATTTACCTTTTCATAAAGTAATTGAAAATTATTTGTAGCCTTTTCTTCAATTAAAGCATAGGCATTATCTAACAACTGTTTAGACATTAATGAACCTCTTCCAGTAGCATCTATGATAGATCTAAGGGTTCCAACTAACCAATTATAAAAAGTTTGAACAATTATCCACTCTAGTAAAGCATGAAGTGGACATTTTCTAAGTAGTTCCTCAAATCTTTTCCAAGCTTCATAAATTGACTCCCCTTCGTACTGAGTAAAAGAAGTAATATCATTTCTAAGTTTAACCATTTTTAAAGGTGGAAAACACTTAACCAGGAATTTTTGTGCCAAATCTCCCCAATTTTTTATAAATCTAGGTGCTAATGAACTTATCCATATCTTAGTTTTATCCCTTAATGAAAAAGGAAAGAGTCTAAATATGATAGCATCATTTGATACACCATAATATATAAATGTAGCACATAGTTCTAAAAAACTTGCAAGATGTAAATTTGGATACTCATTTGGTGTTCCTCCAAATAGATTATTTTGAACTATTTGTATTATTGCAGGTTTAAGTTTAAATGAGTTAGCCGCTACAGCAAGAGTTTGAATATTTAAGTAAATTTCATCTATTGTGGGGTTTGTATAATCCCTTAAAGGGTTTTGTAAATCATGATGTTAATTTTCAATATTTTGAAAGTTAATATTATTTTGTGAAGTGTTCGTCATATCTTGAAAATTATTAAGTCTTCCTTGTTTTTGAACTTTTCATATAGTACGTTCTAATTCAGAATCATGGGGCACTAAACCTTCAAATCTTGAACTATGCATACAAATGATAAAATTCAGAAAATGAAATAACACAACAAAATAAAATAAAATTTTCTTTAATTTAATTTTTTGGTTTTTATAATTTTCTATTTTTTAAATTTTCAGTTTTTAATTTTTTTGAAACAAAATTGCAAATCCAAAAGTTTACTTTCCAAATTTAAAAAGCTTTTGTTACCTATCCTAGGTGACGATACCAAAAACTTGACCCAAATTATATTCAACGGCTAGTTTAAATAAATGAAATAATATGAAAAATTAAATAATAAAACTTCACACTAAAGGAACTACTCAAGTATACGTATCATTTCAAGTAATATAGGATTTTCTTTAAAAAACCACAATATTGATCCCATGAGGATAGTTGAACTATTTAAATTGGATTGCTAAACTCAAAAGCAAATTCTATTTAAATTGCATATTTAAATAAAAATGAAATGTATTTAAATAAAAATGATGAAATGATAGTAATGGTTAAGACTAAATTAAAGCAGATAGAAATAACTATAATTAACAACTTAATAAAAGTAATTCTAATAATTTTGAATAATATGTAAAGATCTTTCACCTTGCAATGAGATATTAATCTATGTAAGATTTGAATTTCAAAAAATATAATTTTGTATTGTGACAAATAGGAGCATTCTTATTCTTTAGCCCCCTCCTGTGCTAGCAAAGAACATTGGCTAGTTTAGAGTTTTTTATTAGCTTGTGTGGTAGTGCTGAGTAGATTCTGGCCTCTGACCTCCAGATTACCCATTGTGCCCTCTGTATAAGACCTAATAGGGACCCTTACGATCCAAACTCTAAAAATATGCCTAAAATGATCATAAAATATGCATGAAAAATAGGCAATTTAAAGGTGGGTCAACATGGGGTTTTCTCAGATCTGTGACATCGCCTATCTTTCATTCCTTTGACTCCATAAAACAGTTGTTCCTTTTTTAGCCACTTCCCCTTGATTTTCCATGTCCAACCTTGAAAACTTAACTTTAACTTCTTGAAGACAAAACTATTGATCTTAATGGAGAGTTTTCTTGAGTGATATTGATCGTTTAGTATGTAATTAACTATACAGGCTTATCTCTATGGGGAACTTGGAACCCACGTAAAATAAACCTTACCTAATCTTTATATTAGGTAAGGGAACTTATTGGTTACACATAAAAAATTCACAGAACAAATGTTTGTCATAAATTGTCAAATTTATATAATCGAGGCCCCTGTCAACTAGTATTCTTACCTCTCGTGATAAGAGTATTGCTTGAAGGGTGGTGCTTGATCACTTAAACTATTATATATATGAGATCTATTTGGTCTTATTTTTAAAATCAAAATTACATATGTATATTAAAATAAATTTAATTTTTTTTCAAATTCTAGCTGACAACATCGTACTCTTTGTTTGCCTGAGTGGGTTCTGGAGCCTAGTCACCCTGTAAGTTAGCGCCAAGGTGCTTGGTGGAGCACCTTGGTGCCCAAAGGCTGGTGCTTAGGCGCCAATCAGTTGGTTCTAAATTTTCTTTGTTTTGCCTCTCCTTTGCTCCATCTTGGCTCCACTTTGCTCCATATATCATACCTGCTATATCTACAAGGAAAACACAAATGTACATTTCTTTAAAGTGCAATTTTATCCATAAACAGGTGCAAAATGTAAAGGATATTAAGGATCCTTTAGAACACATCAAAATTCACTAAAGTTAAACTTTACTTATTCTCTTGTAGCACTAAAATTTTTTAAATTAATTTTACTAATTTAAAGAAGGAGGTTTCGTTAAAATTATCAACAATTTTGCCTCAGAAATGTCATAGTATAACTTAAGAAAAATTCAAGTAAATCAGCTAGAACTAGGGTATAAGAAAACCTTGTATTCAACTTTAAAATCCTAATTTTCTATCTACCTCTGAATCATCCTCCATTGAGATGCTTTTCTCCTATAACTGGTAAAAACGATATGCAAGGAATTCACTATTTTGTCACCTCCAATTCACTGATTCTGTCTATACATTGCTATTTGAGCAACATAAATGCAAGCTTTATGATTGCTTTGACATTTATTCTGTCAATCCAAATGTGCCAAATAGCTTGCATTATCATACACTTGAGTCTACGTAATAGCAATATCATCCTCAATGATCTTCAAGGGCTCATACATTGAAGTCATGCTCATGGAAAGCCAAGATTGAGAATATGAAGTAGATGGCCGAGAAGAAGAAAGAGCCTGAGAAGAACTCACTCTGTGCCCATAAATTGCATGTTTATCATATAAAATCACAGTTTGTTTACTAATTGGCTTTAATGGATGAAGTATTTCCTCCCATTTCTCAAACCCAACACCACTCTGCTAACGAAGGGAAAAAATAGTAGATGCATGTCCTAACCCTAAAGTAGATCACCACTTAGGCGGAGTAAAAACTCTCTAAAAAATTTTATAGATAAAATAGTGCAATAATACGTGAAGGAGAGATAGCTACTCCTTAGCTACATAAATGATAGCCACAACAATAGTATAGCACAAGACCTTCCAATGACGGGATAAAATCAAACCTTACACAACACCCCGACGCTAAAGAAACCCTGCTCTTTAATCACCTTCTTTGATTAAAGGAATTCATTATAACACTCCTGAGATTTGGAGCTAACAATTTTTTTTCTATAAAAAGAACTGTTGCCTTTGGTAAATTTTGTTTTAGGTTCCATTTCAAGCTATAACAACAAAAGTTTTGATGAAAAGAGACTCAAGAAATGAAATGTGTGCACAAAATATGCAAATTAAAGGCTTAATCAATCTCTCCCCACAATAATCTTCTCTTCTTCATAGATTTCTTGAAAATCCTAAAAAATCTTTAATGAATAATGGAATTGCAAGCTCACAGTGTAGTAGGTTACCTTATGGAGGTGAATTCCACTCTCTAAAACTTCAAGAATGAGCTCAAACACAAAGAGAAATGATGCCCTAAGTATTGCCCTCTAATCTCTAGAGAAGAGTCGGGGAGGAGGTTGTGTGAGAATGACCTAAAACAACGCAGTTTGGCCGAATTTACGGAGTAGGAAGGTCTGGAACTGAGGCACCATGATAGTGGCGCCAAGGTGCTTGGGAGTAGTGCCTTGGAGCTGGTCCATTGGCGACTAAACACTAGTACACTTCATGAAACTTTGGTGCCAAGGGTACTGAGGCCTATTTCCATGACCCAAAGTTGGTCTGGGCCATTAAAAATGAATGTTTTGATCCTCCCTAAGTCTTTAATTACACTAATAAACACAAAAACATGATAGATAAATGAAGTTAGCTCTTCCTCCTTCTCATCACACCTCCTTTCTTTAGTTCCAATTTCTAACGGAATCTCCTTTCAAAAAACTACTGAATGCTTTTAGATATTTTAATAGGGTCAATCCCATGGACTAGATTTTCCTTGATACATTAGCATATTTGTTGCATCCTCAACTATTGCCTTATCCCCTAAAGTATGATCCTAAATGTCAAGATCATCCTCATGTTCCTCTACAAGCAGGTTTATTAGACTTTCATGTTAGATAAAGGAATTAATAAAATTGAGATGAACAAGTCCTATGTCCAAACTCGTCATGTCTCTAGTAAATTCTTGAGTACGATTGAGAACTAAGATGTAGTGGACTAATTAATCAAACTACAACCAGAGATCAAATACAAGTGTAGTCACAACAAGAAGCTAAGAAATTGCCACCCTCATGACTCACTGAAATTAAAGCAATCCATCATAAACCTAAACATAAACAAGTAACATCAAATAATCCATTCCAAAACAATCAATAACACAGCATACTACAATAAAAATAAACTTGGGTTGCCTTCCAAGATGCGCTTGGTTTAAAGTCGTCAGCTCGATAAATCCAAACACTTACTCAGGTTGACCCAGTATTATTAATTATATACCTTATTAGTAGATTGATCTATCACTTATCACAAAAGGGTTATAAAAGATGTGCCGGTTAAAGTTGATAAATTTATCTTCCTTGTTGATTTCATTGTATTATATATCAAAGAAGATAAGGAAATTTCTATTATTTTGAGGAACCTTTCCTTGCTACCGGACGAGCAATGATAGATGTGCAAAAAGAGGAATTAACAATGAGAGTGCATGATCAGGAAGTTACATTTAATGAGCTCAAAACAATTAAGTATCCTAATGGAAAATATTATAGAATGGATATCATTGATGATATGATTTTTAATCATTTTCAAAAAAGATGTAAAGTCGTATTGGATCAAAAAGATGAAGTTATTTCAGAAGAGAAGGAACAAGAAGCTGCGACTGAAAGTGATCTTGAAGATGATTGAAATGAGATGATTACTGAGGATTCAAATTATGTTCGAGAAAATGATGGAATTTTAGATACTAATAAAAATAGTATACCTCTGATTCCATCTATCAGAAAAACCTCCTAAACTTGAGATGAAAGTTTTATCTACTTATCTAAAGTATGCATATTTAGGGAACACATGTAAATTATCAGTTACTATATCCTTAGATTTAATAGTAGACCAGGAAGAAAAATTATTGTAAATATTAAAGAATCGTAAAAAGGCCTTTAGATGGACATTAGTTGATTTTAAAGGAGTCAACTCTTCAATCTATATGCACTGAATTCTGATGGAAGATAATCATAATCCTAGGGCTGATCCTCAAACAAATTTAATCCTATAATGAAAGAAGTGGTTAAGAAAGAAATTTTAAAGTGGTCTGATGTTGGGATTATTTATCCAATTTCAATAGTTCTTAGGTTAGTCATATTCATTGTGTTCTTAAGAAAGGATGAGTGACTATGGTTGAAAATAAAAGGAATAAATTAATTTTGATAAGGCAAGTTACTGGATGGCAAATTTGTATTCATTATAGAAAATTAAATGTCGCCACTAGAAAAGACTATTTTCCTTTTTTGGATCAAATGTTGGATAGACTAGCAGGACACCGCTATTTTTGCTTTTTGGATGGATATTTTGGTATTTGGATAGACTAGCAGGACACCGCTATTTTTGCTTTTTGGATAGACTAGCAGGACACCACCAAACACTTATTACTCCTGAGGGTCAACAGAAAACAATTTTTACTAGTCCTTATGGAACTTTTTCTTTAGAAGAATGTCATTTGAATTATGTAATACCCCTGTAGTATTTCAAAGATGTATGATGTCAACTTTATGTGATTTAATTAAAAAAGAAATTGAATTTCTTATGGATGATTTCTCAGTCTTTGGGACTTGTTTCAATTTATGTTTAGATCATTTAGCAAGCATTCTACAACACTGTGAGAAACAAACTTTGTTCACAACTAGTAAAAATGCCAATTTATGGTTGCAAGAGAAATAGTGTTAGGGCATAAAATTTCTGAAAAAGGCATGGAAGTTGATCCAATGAAAATTCAAGTTATTACTGAATTGCCACCTCCAATAAGTGTGAAGGGAATATGAACTTTTCTAGAACATGCTGGTTTTTACACACATTATATTAAAGATTTTTTAAAAATTTCCAAGCCATTATGTCAACTCTTAGATAAAGATGTCAACTTTAATTTTAATGATGAATGCTTATATGCTTTCAACTTATTAAAAGAGAAATTAATCACTACACCTATTATTGTTTCACCTGATTGGATAAAACCTTTTGTAAAACGATTGGATAAAACCTTTTGAATTAATGTGTAATGCTAGTGATTATGCTATAGAGGCTATTTTGGGACAGAGATATGACAAAACGCTCAAGGTGGTATACTATACTAATAAATCTTTTAATGAGGCTCAAATTAATTACACAACCACTGAAAATGAATTATTAGTTATAGTGTTTTCTTTTGATAAATTCAGATCTTATCTTATTGGAACTAAATGTATTATGCATACTGATCATTCTATTATAAAGTATTTAATTATGAAGAAGGATGCAAAATCACGATTAATTATATGGGTCCTTCTAATGCAAGAATTTGATTTTCAAGTTGTAGATAGGAAGGGTACTGACGATCAAATAGTTGATCATCTGTCAAGGCATAAACAAGAAAATGAAAAAGATTTACATAATTAAATTAATGAGAACTTTCCCGATGAACAATTATATGGGATTAATGAATGGCAAGTTCCATGGTATGCTAATATATTGAGCTACTTGGTTAGTTATATTTTACTTTACGGATTAGATAATGAACAAATTAAAATTGTCATTTCTGATTCAAAACTTTACTTTTGGGATATAAGGACTTAATTATTCAAAGTGGTGTACCATTAGAAGAAACTAAAGAAATTATTCAAAAAATTCACAAATCAAATTTTGGGGGACATTTTGGAGTGAATAAAACTACACTTAAGATTTTACAATCTAGATTCTATTGGCTTACTTTATTTAGGGATATCAATAAATATATAAAAATATGTGATTCATGTCAGAGAGTACGAAATATTTTTAGAAGAGATGAAATGCCCCTAAATTTTACTCTTGAAGTTAAAATCTTTGATGTTTGAGGATTAAATTTCATGGGACCATTTGTACCATCTTTTCGAAAGATTTATCTTTTAATAGCTTTGGATTATGTTTCTAAACGAATTGAAGCAATTGATTTACCTCGCTGTGATGCTAAAAGTGTAGCAAAATTCTTAAGGAAGAATATTTTCACAAGATTTGGAATGCCACGAGTTATCATTACAGTCAGGGGAAGTGTTGACCTCACTTTTGGTTTAGGTATAGTCTTTCTCTTTAGTAGCCTAAGGTCTAGCCATAGGACTTCCTATTGACTATTCTTAGAAGAACTAGAAAAAGACACCATCACTATTGGAAATTCTAAACTCTTCTTTGCTTAACTTGAAGTTCCACTTATTTGTCTTAACCTATAGCACTTAGTAGGTGAGTTCATTATGGGGGAGCTCAAGGAGAATTCCTATAGGGCTATTTGACCTTAGGTTTGACCTTGGGTGTTGGTTTAGAGCTAAGGCACTCACTTCACTCACAATCACTCACTATCCTAAACCCAGAATTTCCTGACTTTGGTCCCTTGAGCCTTTGGGAAACTCATGTAGTTGGTCCCCTAAACTTACTAGCCCTAGGCTAGGGTTTAGCTAAAACCAGTACATAGAGGACCCAAATGGGGTTTCCATTGGTCCATGGCTTATTTTTGGTGGTTAGTTCCCCAATTTTACCCAAAATACTCAGCCTGACATTTTGCCCCAAAACTCCCCCAAACTACCTAAGTACTCTTGAAACCCTAAATTTGGTCAAAATTCCAAAATTTATTCAAAATACCCAAACTTGTTAAAAAATTATTTCAAACCTTTTCAAAACACCAAAATTATCCAAAATCACAAAAAATTGCCAAATTACCAAAATGCCAAGTCTCAATTTGATGTGTAGGAATGTTATAAGGGGGCAATTTCAATTTGATGTGAAGTCTCAATTTCATTTAATTTCAACTTAAGTCCGAAATCCCCAAATTACCCCAAATTGGCTATGTCCCCAAGTCTCATCAAATTGAATGCCTTAACCCCAAAATTGGCACCCAATTTATGTTGAAAACTCTTCATGAGGTTCCTATTGACCATTTTCAACCATCAATTTGGACTTAGCCCAAGGTTAGCCTAATCTAGACCCAAGTCTAGCCCAACATGCCAAAAATGACCAATTTTTAAATTCCTTTAAATTGGCCCCTTCAATTGAGCTCAAAATCTTTTCAATCCTTCACCAAAAATGTTCATTACAATCATCTACATCAAATGCATCAATCAACTGGGTTAATAGACACGGCTAGCCTAGCCCAAACCCAAGTTTTGGCCATTTGAACCCACATTGGACCCATGCACTAAAATTAGCCTAACCACCCCAAAGTCAATAATCTAATGACTCCACGGCCATTAGTTGGACCCTAGTGATCAAGCTATAGCTCACAAAACCACTTAAGCTAAGCCATGGACCAAAGTTTCCCTAAATCAAGGGATTTTGATTCCATATTTGCTTAAGCCTAGGATATTTTTGCCAAAACTAAACCTCAACTCATTTAATTGTTGTGACATATTCCCCTAGATTCCCTGAGCTCCTAGCCACCTCCCCCTGCCATGGTCAGCAGGACTAGTCACTGAAGAAGCCAAAATCGAGGGCCACGCCCACTTAAACTTCACTCAATTCAAATCTAGAGGCCAGCTCACCCATTTTAAATTATAGAGCCCCTCTGCCCTTCACCTAAGCATCACATTGCACCTAAACATTGGCCATGACAGCCACCCCAAGTCCATTTTTATACAAAGCTTGCCCCCACGGCCATGGAGATAGTGCTAAAAATTTCTCAAACAGAGACCTCCAAATCACTCACATAGCTTCCTCAGGACCTCTATAGTGGAATCCAATCACTCCATTTCCCTAATTCCTCCTGTGTAACCCTAATTTTAAGCTAAAAAATTAGGGCAGAAATAGGACATCCCTTAAAAATCCACCAAACTCCAATTACTTGTGCTCACACCTTCACAACAGCAAGAGAAGGCAAAGCCCCATCAAATCCCCCTTCCACTAAGCTCATAACATAGAATTTGAACGACACCTGAAATCGAGCTTGGTTGAATTCATGCCTAGACTTTACACCACAAGATGAGGCTCAATCCCTAGCCTCCTTGGTCTCCAACAAACGTGTCAAGCACCTCTAACCGAAGTTTCCCTTCTCAGAACCAAGGTATTGAACTTCTTCTTCTCCTGAGCTTCTTTTGATTCTCCATTTGCTTGAGCTTAATTTCATGGCATCTTAACCACATAGATATGTTCCTCTAGTATAGATGACCTTTTTAAAAAAAAATTCACTTAGTTTGGTTGAGAAATGAGGGAGATATAAAGCTTGGAAGATGGACAAAGCTTGGAAGATGGACAGCTTGGAAGATGGACGGTTCTCAGGCTAGGCTATCGGGGATGATGATGGAGTGTCATTTGATCAAGCGTGTATCAAATGGACGGTCAAGATGAAGTTGAACAGCGCTTCGGGATATAAACCGCGAGATGAGTCAGTGTTAAAGTGGATGGCAGTGTCAAATGGAAGCACGCCGCATGGAGTTTCGGAGCCGCCGTAGGTTGATGAGGCACCGCATGTTTAAATAGATAAATAGGAAATTAAAAAAATTCAGAAAATGACCTTTAACTTAAAAAATCCATATCTTGGTGTAGAAAAATCACAAAAAAAAATACCCTCTTGCTCAGTAAATAGAGGAAAATAATGTGGAAATAATTTAAAGTCCATTTGATGCATATTTTATTTTTAATTAATTAAACACTATTTTGAGTCTTTTGATTCTCCATGCATGTAGACATTTCACCATGACTTGAAATTTTAGCATGTTGTAGCCTCTATCATGTGGAACATTCAATGATTTTTCCAAAGTCAAAGGAGACCTCTAGACAGAGATCTCCATTTTTCAAGCTTATGTCTATTATCTGCATAAATTAATCATAATAGTTATCATGTTTCTTAGAAAAATCCAAGAAAGTTTTGGAAGGTTTATGATGACTACAGAACTTTTAGGAAAATTTCTCATGAGCCAAGTGTTGACCTCACTTTTGGTTGAGGTCTAGAAACTTCTTTAGTAGCCTAGGTCTAGCCACAGGACTTTCCTATTGACTAGTCTTAGAAAACTATAAAAGGTACCCTCACCATTAGAAATTCAAAACTCTTCTCTTTACTCAACTTGAAATTCCACATATTGA
>NW_018224089.1:299897-300494 GCF_001263595.1 Phalaenopsis equestris
TGAGCTTAGCCCAAAGCTAGCTCAAGTTTGACCCAAATTCGACCCTTAAGGGCTTAATTTAGGTCTAAACCCAAAGCCATCAAAATCCATACAAATTGACCATCAAATCAACTGAAAAACAACTTTCACTCTTCATAAAAGTTATTCACCATGATGTTTTACATCAAATAAAACAATTAATTTGGACTTAGCCCAAAGCGAGCCCAAGTTTGACCCAAGTTTAGCCCTACAAGCTTAATTTAGGTCTAAATCCAAATCCATCAAAACCCATTCAAATTGATCACCAAATCAACTTCAAAACAATTTTCTTCCTTCATGAAAATTGTTCATTATGATGTTCTTCACCAACCACAATAATCAATTTGAGCTTAGCCCAAGGCTAGCCCAAGTTTTACCCAAACTTAGCCCAACATGCTTAAAATGGGTCAAAAATCAAAAATCCACCAAATTGATTAACCAATTGACCTCAAAATGACTTTCACCCTTCATGAAAGTCGTTCCTCATGATCTCCTACACCAAATGCCATATTTAATTGGGCTAATTGGCATGCCTAACCTAGCCCAAACACAAGATTTGGCCATATGCACCTTTTTGGA
>NW_018224089.1:301895-302350 GCF_001263595.1 Phalaenopsis equestris
AAAAATGAATTAGGGTTAGGGGTTTTTCAATTCTCCATTCATGTTGAGATATCACCTTGACCCAAAATTTTTATATGTTATAGCCTCTGTCTAGATGCACAATTTGAATATTTTTACAAAGACATAGGAGATCTCTAAATAGAGATCTTAATTTTCTAATTTCTTAAGCATTTTCTGTTCAAATAATTATAGAAAATTGCATATGGCTTAGAAAATCTTACAAATATTCATATGAGTTCTCTCTGGCCAGAGTAGTCTTAAGAAATAATTTTATAATTTTTAAAAATCAAAACATCATTATTTTAAGCAAACCCCAATTTGCTTAAAATATTTAATTTGGAGAATATAAAGATCAAAATCATTTGATTTTTATTCTCCACTTTGATTTGTAAGTCAGAGAATTCACCATAAAAATTTCAAAGGATTTTGAGATCATTTAATATTTTTAATTGGTT
>NW_018224089.1:305787-311930 GCF_001263595.1 Phalaenopsis equestris
AACTCTGCTACAATGAGGAGCTTGGAGCTTACATGGTGGGCAGCCCGGCCGTCTTCAACAGCGAGAGTATCTACAACAACACATCCTTCCTTTGCTTTAAACAACAAAGCCATAGGAACTCGAGGTCGTTTGCCTAGTGCAACATAAATCCTCAAACACATCTTTTAGGCATTTGTACAATCTTATTGTACAATCTAAGCCCTAACTCGCCTTAGGACTCTAAGGTAGTCATTTGTTACGACTTAAATCCTCACATCTTCAAGGTTATTTGTGTTGATTGCTTCACACAAATGTAAATCCTAATAAATAAAAATTACAAGATAAAACATTTAAAAGATTCCTCCTAAATTGAAGCCAAATGATAGGATAGCTTGGGAAGTCACCGAAATTTTCTTTCAGATCCGTGACATCCTCTAGTGTTTCCTCCTTTGGACTCCAAAACAAAATGTTCCAAAATTGAACCAATCCCCTTTTACACTTCTTAGTCCGATATCTTTGAAATTTCCTTACCATTTGAACTCCTTGAAGATAAACCCTAAAACACTAAGGTAATTAATTTTGGAAAACATAAACATCAAAAAGACTTGATTTTTTATCTTCACTATTGTTTAAGATCCAGAGAACTCCCCATAAAAAATTAAAAGCATTTTGAGTCAATTTGATGGCCTAATTTGATTTTTCAAGTTAAATATCTTTATTTGGCACTAAAATGATTTTTAATTTTTTTGGCACTCAAGTTAAATATCTTTTTTTGGCACTAAAATGATTTTTAATGATCAAAATATAACTCAACAAATTATGAAAACTTATTTTTGGAGTTCTTTATGGTCAGGGTAATTTTATAAAAAATAAAATGATATTTAAAATAAAAACTTCATTTTTAGCCTATTTTTAAACATTTAAAATATTTAAAAATTCATAAAAATCACAAGAATAATAAAATTCATGGAAATGTTCTAAATTCTTTTCTAAGCATTTAGAAGCAATTGAAATATTTTTCCTAACCTAATTTGTGTAAACCCTAAAACACTAAGGTAATTAATTTTGGAAAACATAAACATCAAAAAGACTTGATTTTTTATCTTCACTATTGTTTAAGATCCAGAGAACTCCCCATAAAAAATTAAAAGCATTTTGAGTCAATTTGATGGCCTAATTTGATTTTTCAAGTTAAATATCTTTTTTTGGCACTAAAATGATTTTTAATGATCAAAATATAACTCAACAAATTATGAAAACTTATTTTTGGAGTTCTTTATGGTCAGGGTAATTTTATAAAAAATAAAATGATATTTAAAATAAAAACTTCATTTTTAGCCTATTTTTAAACATTTAAAATATTTAAAAATTCATAAAAATCACAAGAATAATAAAATTCATGGAAATGTTCTAAATTCTTTTCTAAGCATTTAGAAGCAATTGAAATATTTTTCCTAATTTTCTAAATAAAGATATTGTATTTTGAAGCTTAAAATAATTTTTAAAGGCTAAAAAATGGATTTCCACTAAAATAACTTCAATAAATCAAAGAAAAATTAGAAAAATATAAAATTTGCTTCTCTAGGTTCTCTGACCTTAGGGAGATTTTTCAAAAATGCAAAACTTAATTTTCCTCATTTTAGATATTTTATATTTAATAACCACCCCAGAACTTAAAATAATTCTAATAATTCAAATAAAATTCAAAAAAAAATCATGAAATTTGTCCAAATGGCTCTCTAGTCTAGGTCTACCTTTAGTAAAAAATTCAAGTGATTCGGCTTCACCTTGGTAAAGTTATCAAATTTTCTTTGAAAAATCATATTTTTGCATGAAAATAGATATTTTATATTTAATAACCACCCCAGAACTTAAAATAATTCTAATAATTCAAATAAAATTCAAAAAAAAATCATGAAATTTGTCCAAATGGCTCTCTAGTCTAGGTCTACCTTTAGTAAAAAATTCAAGTGATTCGGCTTCACCTTGGTAAAGTTATCAAATTTTCTTTGAAAAATCATATTTTTGCATGAAAATAATTATATAAATTAAATTAAATTTTAAAAAATCACATTTTTCTCCTCTGATGTTTTCTTCTGATGTCTTAATTGACCCATGAATGAGGTAGGATAAAAATTTTAAAGTCATATGATTTGAATTTGACAAATTATGAAGTGTTAGAGCCTTAGGAGCAAAAGTGCAATTTTAGGAATTTGGCCTTAATTAATATTTAGGCTTAATTCAAGGAAGGAAATGGGCAACCTCTGATCTTAATTAATTTTTTTGGATGACTGAAATTAAAAAGGGGATTAATTGGTAGAAACCAACCTCACTATCCTAATTAAAAGGATAAATTAATAAATTTCTAAATTATTAAAATTTGGAAGTTTATTAAAATTAAATGAACCTAGGACTTAGGGGTATGACTTTTGAAGTCAATAATTATTCAATTTAATACCCCTCTTTGATTTTCAAATGAAATTCAAATAATGAATCATGATCACCTAAAACTTAACCTTTTCAAAATTAATTAAGACACTCACCTATATCTTAAGGGTTTAATAGTGATCTAAGTTAAATCAAGACTGATTAAATGAGGATTAGAAAAGCAAACATAGCTAAAATTTAAGACCTTTAAAACACCAACGAGCCCAATTAAGCCCAATTAGAACGACCAAAATTTGGTTAAGTGTTCCAACAACACTAGCTTGTCCCCTTTAAGGGTCTCCATTCACATAATCTTCAAAAAGGCATTTAGGAACCGGCAGTTTGATTAATACCCTACTCTTACGGATAATTAGGACATCAATATTCATCGAGCATTAGGGAATTCATAGGATAAATTATTAAGCAACATAATAAGTTTAAATAAGCTCGAGGCCTTTCACCAGGTAGTGAGAGGGAAGCATGGGCCTGCTTCTTTCTCCTAACTTGTTGGATACCTCAGAGGTCTACTAAATTTTATATCTTTTGCTTAACAAAAATCATCCTTAATCAAACTAATAAGGACCCACCAAGATATGACCTAGGGTTAGGTAGGTCGCCAAAACTTTACTTTCCTATTTCATATAAAATGCCCTGACATGTATTTTAAATTCAGGTGGTGGAACGAGAAGACTCGCCAGGCACACTTTTTTATAGTTTACAATGTTGTCTTTCTTGTACTTTTTATACTTGCAAAACTTGCATGCTAAACAACGATGTCATCCTGCAGGAAAACTAAAACTATAAGGATAGCCATAAAACCAAAACAAAAACTAAAACTAAAATCAACCAAAATAAAATTCACCCCTATAACATTAAAAATATAAAACAAATCAAAAGTTAACCACAAACATCACACAAAACTATAATTGCAACTAAATTAAGATGTCTCTATCGGATGATCGGGAACCCCTTGGAGGAGGTAACCTATGGTTGCTAATTAGGATTCCCATGGTTTAAATGAAATTATGGAACTCATTAAGTTGAGTTTAGTAAATTCATTTGGACTAAGTGAATCTAATAGAAAATAGTGGTGCCGGAACGAGGGAACCATAGGATCCTAACCGGTGTTGTCTGATTTGACATCATAACTTGACACCCCATAAAACTTAAAGAACTACAACCATAGGGCCGTCTGATTTGACATCATAACTTGACACCCTAAAAAATTCAAACTCGTTACGGTAAGGAGCTTGGAGCTAGCATTGTGGGCATCACAGCCATATTCAACTACAATTCAACTACAAAACACGTCTACATCAGCTAAACCAACTTCTTTCTTTAGAATTAAACAACAAAGCCACAAGATTTTGAGGTTGTCTGCTTATGCAACATAAATCATGACATCATCTTTAGGTCTTTATACAACCATGTTGTACAATATAAGCCCTAAAATCATCTTAGGATTCTGAGGTTGTTGTTCTTCACGACCTAAATCCTCACATCTTCCATGATATTTGTGTGATTGTGTAACAAAAATGTAAGTCCTAAATTGTGTAACAACAAATATAAGTCCTAATTAATAAAATTGGCAGGATGAAACACCTAAATATTTCTTTTTAAAACTGAAGCCAAACATTAGGATAGCTTGGGAAGTCACCGAGGTTCACCTCTGGATCCATGAAATCCCCTAGTTCTTCCTCTTTTGGATTCTAAAATAAAATGTTCCAAATTTGAACAAATCTCATTTTACAACTCTACGTCCAATCTCATTTAAAAGATCCTTTCCTTTGATTTCCTTGAAGATAATATTTCTTGATTTTTATCGAGAGTTTTCTTAGATGACTTCGGTCATTTAAGATGTAATTAACTATAGGGGATTTCCCTTATAGGAAGCTTTTCTCGAACCCAACTTAATATAGACCCTATTTAATTTTTGATATTAAATAGGGGAAATTGTCGACAAATAAAACAGTTTCGCAAACCAAAAGAACGTCATACCTTTCTTAGTTTATTTGATTGAGCCTCATCCTCAAGTCTTGTGTTTATCCTTCTGGATAGATACAGGGTTTGAGGTGTAGTGCTCGTAGTGCTCTTTCTGAGGTGTAGTGCTCTTTCATTTAAACTAAGAAAATATGGGGTTAGTTTAATTTCATATGTTTCTAAACTTAAATTTATATGTAAATTAAAGCGTCCTTCCGAAGCGGGCGAAGGGATTTCGATTCCGGTGACCGACAGCTTCTTACGGGCAACTCCCCCAACCTTTTAATGTCAACAGAAAGACAGTTAAGGAATAAAATGATTGAAACATTAACTCAAAAATTAGGGATTAAACTTCGTATTTCCACAACTTATCATCTTCAAACCAGTGTTTTAGCAGAAGTATCCAATCAAAAAATTAAAAGAATATTAGAAAAATGGTAAATCCTAAAAGGACTAATTAGTCTTCTAGACTTGATAATGCTTTATGGGCCTATAGGATTTCCTATAAAACACCTATAAGAATGACATCATATAGGCTCGTATATGGAAAAAGATGTCACTTGATAGTTGAGCTGGAACATAAAGCTTACTGGGAATTGAAGAGTTTCATTATAATTTGAAAGATGTTAGAGAGAAGTGATTACTGATATTAAATGAGCTTGATGAATTGAAAAATGATGCTTATGAGAATGCCAAATTTTATAAGGAGAAAAGGAAATGTAGGCATGATCAAAAAATTCAAAAAAAGCATTTTGACCCTGGGCATGAAGTATTACTTTATAATTCAAGATTGAAATTATATCTAGGAAAAATTAAATCAAGGTAGTCAGGACCATTTATTGTGGTAAGACCATATCCATATGGAGCTTTTGATATTGAATATCTAAAAATGGGGAGAGTGATTAAGGTAAATGGACAGAAATTAAAAGTTTACATGAGTGGAGAGGGTATTGTATTTTAAGAGATTCTAATGTTGGGTCAAACCTGATTAAAACATTGGTTATGTAGGGCTGATAATGTTAAGCAAAGCAATTTGTGGGAGGCAACCCATAGTTATCAGTGTGATTTTGATTTGAATTGTTATTGTGATGAGTTCTATATAGTGATGGTGAGTTTTATACAATTTTGTTGGCACAAAATATTATTATATTAAAGGATTTAATGTGTATAAAAAAGAATTTTGAGAGTATATAGTTTGAACAACTTCCTTAAACCACAAAAAAATTGATTTCCTTTCTTCTATCTCTATATAAAACAACCTAGGACAGGATTTGAAGTACCCATATGACATTCCTTAGTATTTTAAATAAATTTGAGAGTGAGAATTTCATTAGAGAGAACATGGAGAGTAATTGAAATGGGAGATTTGAAGATAAGAAGTTTGTGCATAAGGATACTCAAACCTACTTCAATGGATATCGTGCATTAAGCCTGGAGGGAGTCATGGACAAACTTGAGAAGAATGAAGGTGAGATTTCTCTTTTGCATACAAAGCTTGGAAAGTTGTTCCACCAATCTGAGCATATGGATTGGAAGTTGAATCTACAATTCAATAGTTTGACTTGATTCCAAGACACTCAAGTAACTATGTATGACACCAACAAATGGATCGATGATAAATTGCTAAGGCATTTCCCCGTTGTTGACCTCACTTTTGGTTGAGGTCTAGAAATTTCTTTAGTAGCCTAAGTCTAGCCATAGGACTTTCCTATTGACTAGTCTTAGAAAACTAGAAAAGGTACCCTCACCATTAGAAA
>NW_018224089.1:317851-318178 GCF_001263595.1 Phalaenopsis equestris
TTAAACTTAATATGTTTTACTTAATAATATTATCCTTAAAATTTAAGGACTCCCAATACACAACATAGAGTTAGGAAGATTTCCATTACTTTACTTTTCCAGCTCTATATACATAAATGCCTTGACATGCATTTTGAGTTTCAGGTGGTGGAACGAGAAGACTCGTCAGGTACACTTTTACAGTTTACAGCATTTTATAGTCTTTCTTGTACTTTTCTACTGATTTTCTTTTATGCTTGTATCATACTTATTGCATAAAAAACACTTATATGTTAAAAAACAAAACAAAACCAAAACCAAAACAAAAAAAAACAAAATTTCAAACAA
>NW_018224089.1:319154-329518 GCF_001263595.1 Phalaenopsis equestris
ATTGGTTTCGCAGATCAAACGGATGTCATAACTTTCTCTAGTTTATTTGATCGAGCCTCACCCTCAATTCTTGTGTTCATCCTTCGGGATAGATACAGGATTTGAGGTAAAATGCTCTTTCATCTAAACTATGAAAATTATGGGGTCAGTTTGACTTCATCTTTTTCAAAATTAAAATTTTTAAAATGTCCTTCCGAAGCGGGCAACGGGATTTCAATTCCGATGACCGACAACTTCTTACGGGCAAACCCCACACCAAAAATAGTGCCGACACCCGTGCTCCTTTCTACCATTCGTAAAATTGAAATTATTTGGTGAGTGGAATGGAGAATATCACCACTAATCAAGAGTGGTCCTAAAAAATGTTTTTATATAGATATTTTTATTTTAGTGTTTTGTAATTCCATGTGATGTGGCTATCAAATTTATCTTAAGACATAGTGTTGTTTTTATTGTCTTTGTTGTATGAACATCTGATGATGTCTATGTGGTTGTGTCATATGTGTTGAAATTATAATTAATATAAATAAAAAAGTTCTATTTTGTTGTGAAAAATTGGCCTTGTGTTCATATCGGTATTTGTGAACTTAAAATTTTGGAATGATGAAAAACTCAATAACTATAAAAGTGGCTATTAAAACTTGAAGAATAACCTTTCTACATCCTAGATTTTTTGTTTCCTTTTAAATATAAAATTTTTATAAAATATTGATGGGTATAAATGTCATTATAGCGTCACTACCCATCGCTATAGTGCCCAACTAACCCGTGAGTCATTATAAGAGCTTGGACCCACAATTTTCACCATTTTCAACTTTGGTTCTTCTCCTTCCTCCATTTCTTTGCATTTTGATGTAGAATTATGAGAAGTAGAGGCACCCGAACTTCTAAAAAATTCTCCTCTCTGGCCAAATATCGAATGTTGTGAATAAGATTTCACATTAACAATTGTGATGGGCTTTAGAGGCTGTCATACCTCCTCCTAACTATCAAATCAAACACATGCCTTCTCACATAAAGAAAAGATCAAGAATGTGAATCCCAAACCTGCAGTAGTGACATCAGTAGCAGAACTGATGATAGTCTGATAGATCAAAAATCCAATGTCAATCAGCTTGAACTGTTAAAAGCAATAGTTCAAGGTTACTCTATCTATAGTAACTTTCTGAGGTGGTTGGTTTGTATTAGACAACCGAAAATAAAGTAGTGCCACACTTTCAATATGGCATCTAACTTAGATGTAGGGAAGTTGACTCTTCTTTATTTGTGATCTTCCTCCATCCTTTTCTCGTGATCAATGAAAATATGATCTCCTCCAACTCCTCAGTTGTAAAAACACCATGTACTAGGGGGTAGCTTGTAAAAAAATATTTATTACCTCAGAGGAGAAAGGCACTAATTTTCCTCAAACCATGACCTGATCTTCTTTAGCTTCAGGGAGATTAGCATAAAACTCTGGAACAACAGAAATCACAGCCACAATAGAAAAACAACAAAATTATTCCCTCTATCGGTGAATAATTAAATCTTCCACTGCTGCACCTGGACTTTTAAAACATCTCTCAGGAATCAGTTTTCTCAACTGCAGTGCATCACTATACCTGTCTTGAGATTTCATGCTAACTAACTTGAATGAGACTTCTTTTTACGCCTCTTCATTCTTAGGGCCATTTCTAAAAACACGTTAAATTAACAATAATTCTTAAATTCAAGACTAAATCATTAAACTCAACTTCTAAAAGCTTAAACTATCCTTTCTATGTATTTTCCATAGGTTTTTTTTCCAAATTTTCACCATGAATAGTGATTTTGGACAAATCCTCAATGTGCTCAAAATACATGGTGAAAATAAAAAATTTTACATAGAAGTGAAGCTCTTACCTTAAGAAGATCATATCTAGCAAATTTACTTGAATCCACTAAGAAATCTTCACTATAGAAGAAGCCCTAACTCAATAAACTTTTATCACAACAAATGGGCCCATCCACCTGGGCTTAAGTTTTCCTAGAAATAATCTCAATATTGCATTATATAGCAAAACTTACTGCCCTGGCTCAAAATTTTTAGTAAGAATCCTCTGATCATGCCACACTTCATCTTTTCTTTATAAATCTTAGCACTCTCTTAAGATTCATTTATTATCTCTTCAAACTCATTTAATTGCAATAGTCTTTTCTCACCAGCATCCTTTTAATTATAATTAAATTCTTTAATAGCACAATATGCTTTATACTCAAGTTCAAGTGGTCAATGACAAGTTTTCCCAAATATTAGCCTATGTGGGGACATTCCTATAGGAGTTTAATATGTAACTCTATAAGCCCACAAAGCATAATCAAGTTTGACTGACCAATCTATTTTTTATGGATTCACAAGTTTTTCTAGTATTCTCTTAATTTTATGATTGGATAATTCAGCCGAACCACTTGTCTGAGGATGATAAGCAATAGCAATTTGATGGTTGATATGATATTTCTTTAATAATTTCTCCATTATTACATTTTTGAAATGACTTTCCCCGTCAGTTATCATCACTCTCGACATCCCAAATCTACAAAATATATTAGTCCTTAAAAACTTTGGAACACTTTGAGCATCACATTGAGGTAAAGCAACAACTTCTATCCATTTGGATACATAGTCTACTGCCATCAAAATATATAATTTTTTTAAAGATGGTATAAATTGTCTGATGAAATCTAATCTCCAAACATTAAATATCTCAACTTCTAACACGTAATTGATGGGCATCTCATTTCTCCTAGAAATATTGCCTGCTCGTTGACATCAATCATGAGTGTTTATATAAGCATTAACATCTCTAAAGATTGTAGGCCAATAAAATCCAGATTGTAATATTTTGTTATTTTGTATGTTTGTATGTTGTTTTATCAACACCAAAATTTCCCCCAAAATCAGAGTTATGACACTTTTGGATAATTTCATAAGTTTTATCTAAAGGCACACATCTTCAAATAGTTAGATCTTTTACTTGTTTATATAGAAATGGGTCTTAGCTTCAAATAAAAATTTCCTCTTCTATTAGTATGTCATTCCATAGGGTATAATATCACTAACAATAAAGTTCACAATGTCTGCATACCATGGAACACACCACTCATTAATACTGAACAATTCTTTATCTAGAAAATGTTTAGTAATTTCTTTTTTCAGAAGAGAGTGATTTTTCTAATTCAAGCCTGAACAAATGATCAGCAATTTGATTCTCAACTCTTTTCCTATCTACTATCTCAAAGTTAAATTCTTGCAAGAGAAGAATCCATCTTATCAGTCTTGGTTTTGCATCCTTCTTTTTCATTAAGTACTTAATAGCCATCCTTCTCTCATATTAAATATTTAATAGCATAATGATTTGTATGCATAATGCATTTGGTTCCAATTAAGTATGATCTAAATCTATCGAAAGCATATACTATTGCTAATGACTATTTCTCAATTGTGGTATAATTAATTTGTGTTTCATTAAGAGTTCTACTAGCAAAGTAAATTACTTTAAAAATCTTATCATGCTTTTGTCCTAAAACAACTCCAATTGCATAATCACTTGCATAACAAATTAATTCAAAAGGCTTTTTCAAACCTAAGGAAACAATAATTGGTGCAGTGACTAATTTTTCTCTTATTAGCTCAAAAGCTTTTAGGTACTCTTTATCAAAATTAAAAGTTACATCTTTTTCAAGCAAATGACATAGAGACTTCGTAATTTTTTAAAAGTCTTTAATATATCGCCCGTAGAATCCAACTTGTCCTAAAAAACTCTTAATTTCCCTCACATTTGTTGGGTAAGGTAAATTATCAATCACTTGAATTTTTACAGGGTCTACTTCAATACTATTTTCTAATATCGGATGTCCTAAAACAATATCTCCTGCTACCATAAATTGTCATTTTTCCTAATTAAGGACTAAATTTGTTTCTTCACGACACTTAAGAACTCTTGAAAAATGTTCTAAACATTATTAAAATGAAGTTCCAAACACTAAAAAATCATCCATAAAAACATCAATTATTTTTTCAATTAAATCACAGAAAATAATCATCATACATCTTTGAAATGTAGCAGGGGCATTACAAAAATCAAAGGGCATTCTTCTAAAAGAAGATGTACCATAAGGACTGGTAAAAGTTTTTTTCTCTTGATCTTCATGAGCTATTTGTATTTTCATGAGCTATTTGTATTTGGTTTGTATTTGGTGATAACCAGTATATCCATCCAGAAAATAAAAATATTATACCTAGCTAGTCTATCCAACATTTGATCTAGAAAGCATAGTGAAAAATGATCTTTACTAGTGACGAGATTTAATTTTCTATAATCAATACATATTAACCACTCGGTGGCTTATCTTGTTGGTATTAACTCATTATTTTCATTCATAGTCACAGTCACTCATTCATTCTTATGAAAGCAATGAACTGGACTAACCCATGCACTATTTGAAATAGGGTAGATAATTCCAATATCTAACTGCCTTAAAATTTATTTCTTAGCAACTTCATTCATAACAGGATTCAATCTCCTTTGAGGATCATCCTTGGGTTTGCAATTCTCTTCCATTCTCTTCCATATGAATTCTAAATTCTATGCATACAAATTGAAGGATTGGTTCCATTAATATCAGCAATTTCTCATCCAAAGGCTTTCTTCAAATTCTTTAAAGTTTTCATTAAACTCATTTCATCTTCCATAGTTAAAATTGGGAAAATTTTAACTAGTAATGTTGAGGAATCACCTAAAAAGACATATTTAAAATTACACCCAAAGTGGCAAAAGGAGGAACCCTTTTAATGATTCACTTAAAAGTGGCTTATCCTTCTCATGTTTCCCCTAAACCATGCTCAAGCCTAATTATACTTAGATGGTTACTTGTCCTCACTAATTAAGCTGAGCCAAATGATCTTCTCTTTAGCCCAAACCAGGCTTGGTAGGTCTCCATGCTTCGACCCAAATTGACCAAAAAATAGGTTTACCCCCATTCCTCTTTGACCCAAAACCTTTACACATGGCCAACCTCAATTGACTTCCCCAAAACCAAGCCATGGTCCCCCTGACCAAATGGTGACCCGACGTTGGCCGTCCAGCCACCTTGGCTACCGGAAAACACCATGGCTCAAGAGGAGCAATGAGTTAAACCCAAAATTACACCCAACCAAGCTGGCTCACTCCAATTAGATTTTTTCCCTTTCCTTCCCTCCATCTAAGTAGCCAAAGCCACTCACTGGTTAGCCCAATTGCAGCCTCCAAGCTCCCCATTTAAACTCACCCCCTCACGGCCAAAGGAGGAGAGGTTCAAATTCCTTGGGGAGACTATCAAATTATTACCAGAGCCTCTTCAAGACCTCTTGAGTTCAACCTAACCATATTCCAGCCCTCTTCCCCACTGACCAGAGCCAATTTCTCCGCCCTAATTTGAGCGCGAAACAGAACACCCCTCAAAACTCTACCAAATCTAAATTAACTTCACCCACACCATCCCCTGAGTGAAAGAAGAAGATCCCCCATAAAAGCCCCATCACCAGACCACCCTAGCATAGACTTTGATCAACACCCTAAATCAGCCTCAATCAATTTCACATCTAGGAAATTCATCACCAGCCCAAGGCTTCATCTAGGAGCTCTGTGGACTCAACTCAAGATTTTGGAAGCACCCAATCGAGGTCACACCTTCACACCTTTGGGTAAAGGTATTGAATTCTCCCTTGAAACCAAGCCTATTTTAATTCTCCATGCTTATAGACTCGATTTAGGACTCGATTAACCTTATAGATGTGTTCTCATTGTTTAGACGGGTCTATAGAAACAAACCTTGTGAGATTTGGTTGAGTATAGAAAAAAAAATTAGGATTAGAAGATGGACGGCTCTCAAGTTACACTAGTTGGGGACGAAGACATGGAACCCTCCAATCACACGTGTATTGAATGGAGGGTGGTGATGCAGTCGAACGGTACTTTGGTAGGTGAATGGCGGGCTGACTCAGATGGCGGCGCCTAATCCCGGGGAGACACGCGTCCTTTCGACGCATATGAGGATGAGTGGGATAAGTACTAAATGTGGATATTTTCTAAATTAATTAAATCAACCAACCTTTAAAAATTCATATCTTGGTGTAGAAAAATCATAAAAAAAAAGAAAAATACTCTCATGCTCAGTGAATAGAGGAGAACAATGTGGAAATGGTTTTATGTCAGTTTGATGCATGTGTGATTTTTAATTAATTAAATAGGGTATTTCTTATTTATATTCTATATTTCAATGGACATTTCACCGTGACTTGATTTTTAAGGCTTTGGCTCTCTCTGTCATGAGGGATCTTCCTTGATTTTTCCATGATCAGGGGAGACCTCTAAAAAAAGATCTCTATTTTTAAGTATGTCATGTCTCTTTTGGCAAAATAATTATAATAATTAAAATATTAATTATAAAAATACAAAACTTATTTTGATAGGTTCATTGTGATCAGAGGACCCTAGGAAAAATTTAAACTTGGTTTAACTCATTAAGAATAACCTTTATTGTCACCAACCCCTAAAAATGAAAGAAAATTAAATTTGAATAATTATAAATGTAAATGGCATAAAAATAATTATACACTATAAATTAAAATTAGAGGATCTCCCCATATAACTTTCAAGTCAATTGAAATTAATTTGACCACTAAAATGGATTATTTAAGTGAAATTACATTTTTTCGCACTAAAATAATTATAATAATTAAAATACAATTCAAAAAATCACCAAATTAGTTTTGGTAGCTCCTTATGACCAGAGAAACCTAAGAAAAATAAAAGTGGAATTAAAATAAATATTTCATTTTTAGGTCATTTTTAAATATTTAAATAATTAAAAATTAATTAAAAATTATAAAAATTACATAATTGTAAAAATACACAAAAAATGTTACATTTGACTTCCTAATCACTTGGGACCAACTAAAATAATTATCCTAATTTTCTAAGTCAAGATATTAATTTTTAAAGGCTTAAAATGAATTTTCTTTAATTTTCCACTAAAATAATTCTAATAATTAAAATATAAACCACAAAAATCTGAATTTTTTTTTCTAGGTTTCCTGAACTCATATATATTGGAGAAAATACAAAATTAAATTTTCCACTTAAATATTTTTTTATATTTACTTAATACTAAAAAACAAATAATTCTAATAATTAAATTAAACCTCTAAAAATCCTAAAAATTGGTCTAAGTGGTCCTCTAACTTAGGTGAACTTCCAATATTTTTTTTTAATGAGAAAGGTTTTGCTTTGAATGAGTTATTTAATTTTCATTAAAAATCTCTATTTTTGCATTAAAATAATTATTAAAATTAATTAAATTCAAAAAAATCACATTTTTTTCTCTGATGTTTTAATTAACCCATGAGTGGGGTAGAATAAAAGTTTTAAAGTTATTTGAGTTTAATTTAATGAATTATGAAGTAAATAGGCCTTAAGGGCAAAATGGTAATTTTAGGATTCAAGCCTTAATTAATAATTAGGCCAAACCAAGGAGTAAATGGGTAAT
Organism: Phalaenopsis equestris; assembly: GCF_001263595.1. Lineage (NCBI taxonomy): Eukaryota > Viridiplantae > Streptophyta > Magnoliopsida > Asparagales > Orchidaceae > Phalaenopsis > Phalaenopsis equestris. The sequence continues at coordinate 326,700 of NW_018224089.1, forward strand.
AAATGATCATAATTGACATGTATTGATGATTTAAATTAAAGAGGGATAAATAGTAGTAACTAGTCTCACTTTGGTCTCATTAAGGATAAATTTGTGATTTCCTAAATTAATGAAATTTAGAAGAGTGGTTAAATAAGAAGATAATGAGGCTGGGGGTTTACTTTGGAAGATCATAACCCACTAATTTAAAACGTCAATTAATGATATTAAAATGATTTATGATTCATGATAAGGATTAAAAGTATAAATATTTAATTTTTTCTAAAAATTACAAATCTACCCATTAAGTTTTAAGGGCTTAGTGGTGAATTAGGCTTAATCAAAATCTTATCTAATGAGGTTTAGAAAATGACCTATAAATAATTTAAAACCTTTTTAAAACACTACAAGCCCATATTTAAAAATCAAACCGACTAAGTTTCTTTATTAAGCTAAATTGACCCTGTGGGCCATTACCCACATAATTCATAAGCGAAACATCAAATGGTAATTACCTCATTTAAAGGGATAAATAAAACATCAAGATTCATTGAGCATAAGGGTATGAATTGGGTGAACCACATAGCAACATAATAAGACCAAAATGAACTCAACACGATTCAAGGGACTTGTCGGCATTATTTTTAGGTTGAGGAGTTGTCCGTAAGAAGCTGTCGGTCACCGGAATTGAAATATCATCACCCGCTTCAAAAGGACATTTTAATGTTTAGAAAAATATGAAATCAAACTAACCCCGTATTTTTCATAGTTTAATTGAAAGAACACTGTACAACAAACTCTGTATCCATCCCAAGGGATAAACACAAGACTTAAGGATGAGACTCAATCAAATAAACTAAGAAATGTATGACATTTGTTTGGTCTGTGAAACCATTTTATTTGTCGACAATTTCCCCTATTTAATATGAAGAATTAAATAGGGTTTATATTAAGTTGGGTTCGTACGAGCTTCCTATACGAGCAAGCCCCTATAGTTAATTACATCTTAAATGACCGAAGTCATCTAAGAAAACTCTCGATAAAAATTAGAAAATATAATCTTCAAGGATTTCAAAAGGATAGGAATTTTCAATGATATCGGAAAAAGAGGTGTGAGCTCAATGGGATTGGCTCAAATTTGGAGCATTTTGTTTTTAGAATCCAAAGGAGGAAGAACCAAGGGATGTCATGGATTTGAAGGAGAACCTCGGTGTCTTCCTGGTCTATCCTATGGTTTGGCTTCAATTTTGAGGAGAAATTTATTTGAGTGTTTCATTCTGTCAATTTTATTAGTTTAGGGCTTACTCAATTTTTCATTCTGTCAATTTTATTAGTTTAGGGCTTACATTTGTGTGGAACGATCGCACCAATAAGATGTGAGGATTTAGGTTGTGACGGACGATAACCTCGAAATCCTAAGATGAGTCAGGGCTTATATTATACAGCAGAGATATACAAAGGCCTAAAGATAAGTTGAGGATTTATGTTGCACTAAGCAAACAATCTCAAAATTTTATGGCTTGTTATTTAATTCTAAGAAAGGGAATTGGTTTAGCTGGGGAAGATAGGTTTTGCTGTTGAAGATGGTTGTGTTGCTCACACGCTAGCTCCAAGCTCCTTGCTGCAACGAGTTTGAGTTTTCTAGGGTGTCAGGTTATGATGTCAAATCAAGTGACCCTATGTTTGAAGTTCTTTAAATTTTATGAGGCATGTTAAAGTTGATTAGAGCAAAACCGGTTAGGATCCTACAGTTCCCTCATTCCGGCACCACTATTTTCTATTGGATTCACTTAGTCCAAATGAATTTACTAAACTCAATTTAATTAGTTCCATAGGTTACCTCCTCCGAGGGATTCCCGATCATCCGATATAGACGTCTTAATTTAGTTGCAGTTGTTGTTTTGTCTAATGTTTGTGATTAAATTTTAAGTTGTTTTATATTTTGAATGTTGCGGAAGTGAATTTTATCTTAGTTGATTTTAGTTTTAGTTTTGGTTTTGTGGCTATCCTGACAGTTTAAGTTTTCTTACAGGGTGATTCTTACAGGGTGAGTTTTCTTACAGGGTGACATCGTTGTTTAACATGCAAGTTTGTGTTTTGTTCAGTAGGTAAGTAAGCACAGTGTGGAAAGCTTAAGAAAAGACAATGTTGTAAACTATAAAAGCATACCTGGCGAGTCTTCTCTTTCCACCACCTGAAACTCAAAATGCATGTTATAACATTTTATGTAAAGAGGAAAAAGTAAGGTTTTAGTGACCTACTGATCTCGATTTAATGCTTATGCATAATATATCAATAGTTCTTATGATATTTTTCACTTATATTTTCTTATTTTGCAACAAAACCTAAAACTTGATCCTGAAGAAAAATAAGAATTTAACTTTTTAATTTATATATATTTATATTGGGATACTACGCAAGTATATGTATCGTTATCAAGTAATATAGAACTTTTTTATTAATACCTGAATATTGAACCCACATGGAAGGTTATGCAATATGCACTTTTTAGAAAGTTTTTCTATTTTTAAAAATATAATTACTTAAACTAAAAATAATTTTTGTAGGAATTTAAAATTTGAATATTTTTTGATATTTTTGATATTTTTACAAAATAGTAACATCCTAAAAAGATAACTAAAGTTTTTGTAGAAGAAAAGTACTTAATATGAAAAATATTTTTCTTCTTATCATGAATCAGTAATAAGTATAGGAATTCTGTTATGGAAGTATACAAATTATACTATGTCAAATAGGAGTAATAATATTCTTTACCCTTACTAGAGATGATATAAAGAACATTGGTTAATTTAAAGTTTGAATAGTTTTGAAGACGAATA
>NW_018224089.1:329546-379084 GCF_001263595.1 Phalaenopsis equestris
GGCAGGGAACATACTAGCTCTCACTCTAGAGTTCCCTCAATTCCCTCCACCTGGGGGATAACAATCTCGTATCAAAACCTAAAATAATAAACCAATTTGGGGGATTTAACTTGTCACTTTAAAATCCTCTAACACTACACCCTTCAATGAATATTTTCCTATTTATTCGCACTCAATAATATGAATGACATTCTCATTTATGATTCTTTCCAATTGTTGACTGAGACAATACCAGCCCAGTTCTTACATGTTCTCACAACAAATTTTAACATCTGGATTGGCCAAATCAAGAAGTAAATGAAGTGCATGAATTTAAATCATCACAGCTTCTTCCAACATTAAAGATCAATACTCTCCATAACTTCCATCCAAAACTTAATTTATTATCATTTTAAGAATAAAGTTAAAGAAAACTACTCAGAATTCATAGAGAAAAAAAACCACACTTTAGTTTAGAAGAAGAAATCATTGTCAAACCAACAACAAGTCTCAATTAAAACCAAAAGTTGTCTAAAACAAAAAGATAAAAACTTATCTCAAGCCCTCCACCAAACTCTTGAAGTTCCTTTGAATCTCCTCTCTTTTACAATCACTCAAAACAAAATAACAAAATGGATAAAGTAAATAAATAGTGGTTCCTGAAAATCTCTCCGAACTAACTCCCTAGAGAAGAACTTTCAAAACTTGCCAATATTTTTAGGACTCTTTTCTAAGTCCTCTCTTCTTTCTTTTATAGTTTTCCAAGAGGTATATTGGGATCTCTTCCAAATGTGTCTTGATTCGATGTATTTTCCCAAGAGACGAATCCTTTCGTGATAATTTTTATCCATGGTGGTTACAACCATCTATTAAGCCAATGGGTGCCTTAAAATCCTCTTTGAAATTCATGAAAACTGATTTTCTCGTCAAGTAACTGCCACTGGTATTTAAGCATGGGTTCTCGGTGCTTAGGCATGGTCTTCTCTATTTAACCGGTGCTTAAGTTTCGGATCTGGCGCTTAGGTGGCAAAACTCTTTTGCACAATTTTTTACCTTTTTTCTCTAAATTTGATCTTTTTTTCACTCCTTTAAGCATTTTTTTCCATTTTTACTTGTATCTGCAAGAAAAACACAAAATACCTTCCATTAAAGCACAATATCTTAAAAATAGGTATAAAAATGTGTCTAAAAATACTATATATTTTAGGTGTATCAAAATCCCCCAAACATAAAATGTTACTTGTCCTCAAATGACACTTCAATCTTTAAAAACCAAATATGTATGATCTGTATATGAGTTTCTTTAGGAGTTACTAAAATTTAGATTTAGAAATATAGTAGTTCAATTTAGAAAAAATAATTAGTAAATGAGACCAACTTAAAGTTTGAAAACTTTTAATGTTAAGAACTATGAAAATATGAGTTCCTATCTAATTCAGAAATATTGTAAGTTCTCTAAATTTAGATTATAGTTCTTTTATTTTCTCAGCTTAAAAATTTTTATTAAAAATATCTTTACTTACTATATTATATTTATAGGCTTAAGATTTTATCAAGTCTTATACTTTAAAAAGATCAAATGTAGAACCAATTTTTTATTGTCCATCTATTATGATATTGAGCTTTTATTTTTCTTTTTCTTTTTTTCTTCTTTTTTTCTTTTTTTTTTTTCAAGTGAGGATTACTATGTCTGGATAGCCTTCTTCTTCAGGCAAGTATTACTATATCTGAATAGGCCTTTAATGATTTTGAATTTCAATTCTCCTTTCCTAAAGTAAAGTCTTTATATAAAAGTTTTACTTATAAATATAATAATAGTTTTGAAAATCATTTTAATAAAAGAAATTTAAGTATTAAAAATAAAATTCTAATTATCTAAAATTTTCAAAAATACAAGATAGTAACTTATATTAATCATTTTCTAAACTAAAAATTTTTAACTTAAAGTTTTTCTTCATTACTTAAAATTTTAACTAAATTTTCTTACTCATTTCTAAAGTCAAATTTTACTTCTAATACAACTTTATGTACATAATCAATTTTTCTTTTAAAATTCAAATTCATTTGCAGTTCATTTGAGAACAAACAAAATTCAAGTTTTGAAAATGTTTTTCATCCCTCCCCAAAACTTAATTTTTTTAACATATTAAATAATTTAGCATCAGATAATTATATAGGCAGGAATGAAAATTGAAATAAAATGCTAACAGGAATTTTTACATCCTAATTATACAAGTATAAAATTAAAGACAGGAGTAAAATTAATTTTGATCAAATTTTTTAACATTTTATTTTAGTTTAACATGTAGAGAATTAATAAACTTCTAAACATTGGGTATAAAAGCAAGCAACACGTCATGATAAAAGAAAAATACAAGGTAGAAATTTCTGAATTTTAAATTTAAGATCTAAGCTAGCTAGATTTTTAACTTTAAAAAAAAGACATGTAATTAAGTTAAGTTCTAAACTAACCAATCTGCAGTACTAAAAACAAAAACAGTTACTCCCCTAAAAATTTAAAAACAAAATACTATCTAACACAACAATAACAACAACAATAGAACATAAAAATTCAAAACAAAAATAAAAATTCAAAACAGAACATAAAACTAGTCCACAACATCACATAACTAGATATGTAGCAGTACTACATCACAGAGTCCATAACAAAACACAAACATAACAATACATCAAACCAAATCAAGTCCAACACATCATCTCTCATCTCTACTCTTCTCCAATCTAACAATCACCACTATACCATTTTTCTTTAGGCTCATAGTCAGGATAATGAGGATATTGAGGGCATACTACTCCTGGCTCACCTCTAATCAGGCCCTCCAAAGCTGGGTATAATTTCTCCTCAAAGTCACTCTTTCTCCTATTACACTCTTTCTTCTCCTCAAAGTCACTCTTTCTCCTATTATACCTATTTGTATGCTCAGCAAAATGTTCTAGATTTTGAACTTTATCAGTGGTAAAGTGGATACGAGTTATCATCTTCTGTAATAACTGCTATTGAGTCTCAGTTGACTCACCTCAAAATGTAGAAGCACGTGAAGCAGATGGTCTTGATGAAGATGCAGCAGAGGTAGATGCAGTAGACGTCTCTGATTCATAGCTCCTGGAAAATCCTCCTCTCCAGCCAAAAATCGAATGCTCCGAATAAGTCTTCACATTCACTTTTGTAATGGGCTTCAGAGACAACATAACTTCCTCTCAACTATCATACTTTACTCCACCCTACTCGCATAAAGAAAATATTAAGGAAGTAAATCCCATACCTACAGTAGTAGTAGCAACAACTGAACTGATGATAGTGTGATAGATCAAAGCCCCTATATTGATGGGTTTTTCCTCCTAAATACAATAATTCAACGTCGCTCTCTCTGGTCACTTCACTGAGATGATTTGTAGGAAGCATATGAGCAGATATAAAATAGTCTCAAGTCTTTGATGGTGCACACAACTTTGACGTTAGAAAATTTACCCTCCTCTCATTTGTAATCTTCCAAAGTCCTCTTCCAACAGTCATATAAGATATGAACTTGTCCATTTCCACTTCCGTAGGATTATAATTTGCATAAAAACACAAAGTCTCTGGTGGTAAATGGTAAAACAAGTTGATTACCTTTGGAGTAAAAGGTACCAACTTCCCTCGAACCATAACTAGATCATCCTCAGCCTCTGGGAGATTTGCATAAAACTCCCTTACAACAGAAATTACAGTGACAACAGATAAACAACAAAACTGTTCCCACTGTCGGCGGACTATCAGGTCTTCAACTTCTCCACCTGGACTCTTAAAACATCGCTCCTGAATCAATTTTCATGACTGTAGAGTGTCACTATATCGATCTTGAGCTTTTGAGCTGACAAATTTGCTCGAATCAAATGGGCTCTTTCATTTGCTCCTTTTCATTCTCGGTGTCATTCTACAAATTTGATAAATTCCAAAAAGAACTTTAAAAATCAAGTTTAAATCACCAAACTAAACTTCCAAAAGCACTAACTAAACTTCTCAAGCAGTTTTTTATAGATTTTTCTTCACTTTTCACCATGAATAGTAAATTTTTGAAATCTTCCAAATGTGCTTAAAATATGTTGTGAAAATCCAAAATTTTTGCATAGAAGTAAAGCTCTTACCTCAAGGAACTTGGATCTAGCAAATCTCACTTGATTCCACCAAGAAATCTCTAAATTTTATATGCCCTAGCACTGAAAATTGTGAACTCGAGTTGGGGAAGATGATAAAAGGCGTTTAAAATGGCATTTTCGGGCTAAAAATAATCTGGGGTGAAATTCCTTCACAAACCCCTTCTAATTATAGGCTTAATTCCCCCTCAAAACTTATAGGCACCACTAGAAACTGCCAAGACACGTTTATTCCAACTAAATTGCAGTTACACCTTCTATAAATCAAAATTTGCACATGTGATTAAATTATCGCACTTAAACACCAGTGCACATTTTTGCACCACTCAACTTAACGTCCAAATTCTCATTCTAATATGTCTAGGTCACTAAATAAAGTCTAAAAATCATTACTAGCACTTAATAAACTTAAAAATGCTACCCCAAATTTCTTAATCAGACTCAAAACAATAATCAAAGCAAAAATACACTGATAACTATGGGTTGTCTCCCACAAAGCGCTTGATTTTACGTCGTCAACCCGACGTAACCATTGCTCATTCTGGTTGACCCAACATCATTCCATCAATATATTTATGTTGATCCCCCTATATAATAAGGTTTCAGTCTATGCCAATTCACTTTAAAAATTTTCTCATAATTAGGATCTTTAATATCCACATCTCTATAAGGATAAACTTTTATCACAACACTTTTATCACAACTTTTATCACAACAAATGGGCCCATCCACCTGGACTAAGTTTACCAGGAAATAATCTTAAACTTGCATTATATACCAAAACTTGTTACCCTGACTAAAAATTTTTAGTTAGAATATTTCGATCATGCCACATTTTCATTTTTTCTTTATAAATCTTAACACTCTCATAAGATTCATTCCTTATCTCTTCAAGCTAATTTAATTGTAACAATATTTTCTTACCAGCATCTTTTAAATTATAATTGAACTCTTTAATAGCCCAATATGCTTTATGCACAAGTTCAACTGGTAAATGACAAGCTTTCCCAAATATTAGCTTATATGAGGACATTCCTATAGGACTTCTATATGCAATCTTATAAGATCACAAAGCATAGTCAAGTTTGACTGACCAATCCATTTTTGTTGGATTCACAGATTTTTCTATAATTCTTTTAAGTTCCCGATTGGATATATCAACCAAACCACTTGTCTGAGGATGATAAGAGTAGCAATCCTATGATTTATATGATATTTCTTTAATAATTTCTCTATAATGACATTTCTGAAATGACTTCCCCCATCAGTAATAATAGCTCTCGGCATCCCAAATCTACAAAATATGTTTGTTTACAAAAATTTTGCAACACTTTGAGCATCACATATAGGTAAAGCAACAACTTCTATTCATTTGGATACATAGTCCACTGCTAACAAAATATATAAATTTCTGAAAGATGGTATAAATGGTCCCATGAAATCTAATCCCCAAACATCTAATATTGCAACTTCTAGCATATAATTGAGGGGCATCTCGTTTTTTCTATAACTATTTCCTACTCTTTGACATTTATCACAAGTTTTGATATAAGCATTAACATCTCTAAAAATTGTAGGCCAATAAAATCCAGATTGTAGAATTTTGTATGCTATTTTATCAACACCAAAATGTCCTCCAAAATCAAAATTATGAAATTTTTGGATAATTTCATAAGTTTCTTCTAATGGTACACATCTTCGATTGATCAAATCCTTTCCTTGTTTATACAAATATGGGTCATCCCAAAAATAAGTCTTAACTTCAGAAATAATTTTTTTTATTTGTTGGTATGTCATTCCATAGGTTTTAAGATCACGAAAAATATAATTCACAATATTGGCATACCACGGAACACACCACTCATTTACAGTGAACAATTTTTCATCTAGAAAATGTTCATTAATTTCTTTTTCAAAACTGAGTGGTTTTTCTAATTCAAACCTAGACAAATGATCAGCAATTTGATTTTCAGTTCCCTTCCAATCTACTATTTCAAAATCAAATTCTTGTAAAAGAAGAATCCATCTTATAAATCTCGGTTTAGTATCCTTCTTTTTCATTAAGTACTTAATAACAGAATGATCTGTATGCACTATACAATGAGTTCCAATCAAATATGACCAAAATTTATCAAAGACATACTATTGCTAATAACTCTTTTTCAGTTGTTGTATATTTAATTTGAGTTTCATTAAGAGTTTTACTAACATAGTAAATAACATTGAAAATTTTATCATATCTTTGTCCTAAAACAGCTCCAATAGCATAATCACTTGCATCACACATAAGTTAACAAGGTTTTTCCCAATTTGGTGAAACTATAATTGATGTAGTGATTAATTTTTCTTTTAATTTTTTAAAAGCTTTTAGGCATTCCTCATCAAAATTGAAAATTTCATCTTTCTCCAGTAAATGGCATAAAGGCTTAGCAATCTTAGAAAAGTCCTTAACATATCGCCTGTAGAATCCAGTATGTCCTAAAAATCTCCTAATTTCCCTTACATTTGTTGGATAAGATAAATTAGTGATCACATGAATTTTAGCAGGATCTACTTCCATACCATTTTCTGATATTTGATGACCTAATACAATTCCTCCTGCTATCATAAATTAGCATTTTTATCAGTTAAGGACTAAATTTGTTTCTTCACAGCGCTTAAGAACTTTAGATAAATATTCTAAACATGAGTCAAATGAAGTTCCAAACATTGAAAAGTCATTCATAACGACTTCAATCCCTTTTTCAATTAAATCATTAAAAAATTGTCATCATACATCTTTGAAATGTAGCAGTGGCATTACATAAACCAATGGGCATTCTTCTAAAAGCAAAATTACCATAAGGACTCGTAAATGTTGTTTTCTCTTTATCTTCAGGAGATATTTGAATTTTGTGATAGCCGGTATATCCATCCAGAAAATAAAAGTATTTATGCCCAGCAAGTATATCCAGCATTTGATTTAGAAAGGGTAGTGGAAAATGATCTTTCATAGCGACAAGATTTAATTTTCTATAAACAATGCATATTCGCCACCCTGTAACTTGTCTTGTAGGTATTAACTCATTATGCTCATTAACAGTTACAGTTACTCCTTTTCTTAGGAACATAGTGAATTGGATTAACTCATGCACTATCTGAAATCTGAAATAGGGTAGATACTTCTAAACACTTTAAAATTTCTTTCTTAACAACCTCTTTCATAACAGGATTTAATCTCCTTTGCGGATCAGCCCTGGGTTTACAGTTTTCTTCTAGATTAATTCTATGCATATAAATTGAAGGATTGATTCCTTTAATATCAACAATTGTCCATCTGAAGGCTTTCTTAAAATTTTTCAGAATTTTTATCAGCTTTTCTTCTTATTACGTCTAATACATGATTAAGGGGGATCAAAATAGGGTGAGCCATTTTAGAGCTTTTCATAATAAGAAATAGAATATATTTAATTTCAACCCTTTTTTAAATATTTATACTTAATCATTGACTTATATATCAAATAATCTTTTTGAGGACAAAATCTCTAAAACATTTTGCTAGCTTATTTTTAATTGATTATAAGCAAATTATAATTGTAGACTCAAGAGATACTTTCTGTCCAGAGGAATAGCAAAAAAATGTTTTAGTTGGGGCACAAATTACTAACTTTAAAATGCTATGGCCATTTTCATCACATCTAGTCGTTACATACCTGAATATTTTAATAGAAAAAGTTGATAAATACAATCTAACATTTGATTTATTAATTTATTTATATTCTCCACATATTTATCATATTTGATTATTATACATTTATTAATTTATTTTGCTAAAAATAAAAGCTAATCAAATTTAAGAAAGTATTTAGATTCAAATATGCTAATTAATTAGAGTAAAAATATAGGACGATTTTTATGTTGATTGTATGTAAATAATAAAAATCTTAAATATTAATATTATGATATTATATTATAAATTTTATAGCAATTATCATCAGTATTTGTTCAATATGTTTAAACTAAAATGATTTTATATTAGCTTTTAAATATAATAGAAATACATGATTTAATATTCATTAATGTTTTATATATGTATTACTAATAATAAAAAAAATAATAGATTTATTAGAATTTTATACACTAAAGAAAAGGAAAGCTTGCAAATAATCTTGTTTAAATGCTAGATTAGAGTTCGATATATTATAAAGATTAGAGTTCGATATATTATAAAGAGATAATTGAAAGATGTTTTAGTAGAATGAAAAAATACGTAAGGCAAATTATTTGGAGCAATATGTATGAGTGTTGGGATGTTGGGAGTTCCAAATTTTCATGGAAGGCTTTAAAATTATGAATTTAATTTCTAAACTTAAATACTGATTTGTTAAGTTTTAACAGCTTGATAAGCTGGAGCACCTCCCAATAAGTTTGATTTGGATCAAGACAAGCTTGGACAACATAAGATTGATGCCCAAAGTGAGTAATTATCAAACATAGTATATGTATATTGGGCCAAGTCAGTGTGGGCATGGGCTCGTGCCCCACTATTGCTATGTCTCTATTTCTATCAAAATTCTTTTTAACAAAACATAAAAACCCATCCTTTCAATTTCTTTTTGACAAAATAATATAATTTAAAGCATGATACAAAGAAGATGATGTTAAGCAAATTTCTTTTATTTCTTAAATAACTTAATATTTTTACTCAATAGAAATAAAAGTTTTGATAACAACTAAACTACATTGGCGTTTTTATCATATATTTTTTTTTCATCTCGGCATATTTTCTTTGTTTCCATCTTGCTTAAAACCCTTTTATTTGCAAAATATGGTTATAAAATGTTATAATAAAATTCTTACAAGAATACTGTATGCGCCCTATATGTAATAGAAAAATATTACATCAGTACTATGCACATAGAGTAACGTGCGTAGGTGCGTAGCCAATGAAATCACCCAATGAAATCACGCCACGACACCCCACACGACAGTGCGGTAACACAGGGAATATTTCCCCCCGTGTTATTCATATGTTATTGTCTGTTATTCATGTGTTATTGATGTGTTATTATATTATAATAACATCAAAAATATTCTCAGAACATAATAACACATGAATAACACACAATAACATATGAATAACATGAGAGAAATATTACTCTGTGTTACCGCGCCGTTTTTTCTCTGTATGGAATATTTTCCCGTGTTATTCTGATATTATTGTGTGCTATCCATGTGTTATTATGTCTTGAAAATATTCTTGATGTTATAATTACACAATAATACATTTATAAGGCATGAATAACCCGTTTTAATTGTATACATTTATAAGGCATGAATAACCCGTTTTATTTGTTTTTTTTTCGGTTGCTTGGGTTGTTACGCACGTTACTCTATTCGCACTAATGTAATATTTTTTCGTATGTAACACCTTGAACCTTTATCGTCTTCGAGCGTGCCACGGCTTCTTGTGGCAGAAGGTCAAACCGGAAATCGTCTTATTATTTCAACTAATCCGCTGTTTTTTTCCCGCGAAGAAGCAAAGGTTTCTATTCGGATTTCCTTCGCGTCTTGACCTTGCCTTTCCTCTTTTCTTGCCGGGACGCAAGTTCGAAACCCTAGATTGACTTGCTTCTTTGTCTCGTTTCTCTTGATTCCTATCTCCTCGTCAATCTGTGTCAGGCATTAACCGGCAGTAATCTTTCGACTTGTCTAGTTCTTGTTAGCGAGTGAGATTCTCGGTGTATTTCTTTGATTCCTTCTATTGGAAATATGAAAATGTCGAAGCTGGAGGAGCTAATGCAGTCGATTGAGCTGTGGCTTAGGATTGTCAAGAAGCAGCAGCCCCTTGTGAATCCAAATCTTGATCCGGTTCTTCTGGTTCCTGGAATTGCTGGTTCGATGCTTCATGCAGTAGATGCGGATGGCAATAACGAGAGAGTATGGGTTCGGATTTTTGGAGCTGACTCTGAGTTCAGGAAGAAACTCTGGTCGCGGTTTGATCCCGCCACTGGTAAAATTCTTTTTTCTTTTCTTTTCGAATGTCATGAAATGACTTTTTTGGGGCTATTTATTTCTTTAGTTAGGTGAAGTTTCAAATCTGACTCCCCTTTCATCCTCATTACAAATTCAAAATTGTTTGAAAAGGAAAATTATTCTTTAATTTGTGTGCTGCACTTTATACCTGAGTTTAGTTTAGTTTGAGAGGGCTGTTATCTCGTAATACAAGCTTTTAAAATTATGTTTGCTGAGTGCAAGAAGTTGTTTCAGTTGAAAGAGAGACCTCAATTGCCATTGTTATGAACTTCAATTCCTACATAATCAGGAAGTAAAGCAAGTAAGGGGCGTGATTTATTGCTTGAAAAACCTAGAAAAGTATGCAGCCCAACCCATTGGAATCATGTTCCATAGTAATGGACGTAAATTACAAAGTGTCACTCTTCCCAAACTCAGTGATGAATTCAATATAAAGCAAGTATAAGTAAACTGGTAGTATTCTCAGTTTTGGGTACCTTATAAGGGTGATTACCATTTGAAATCCTTGTTCAAGAAGTGTAGTTGACACAACTAAAAGGTACTGGATGAAGTGGCAATAGAAGGTTAAGGAGGTCATTGAGGATGGCTAGGATTGTCTTCCACCTTGAGGTGTTGTCGACACAACTTTGGAGGCAACAAATGAGGCCATTTTGGAATGTCTAGGTGGCTGTTAAGGATTTCTTAAAATTATCCTCCTCGTGGAGTCTAAGTTGCGATGTCCATGGAGTGATAGAAGACGAAGAGCTAGTGTGTTGTTAGGGAGGCCATTGAGGATGGCCAACCTAGTTCTCCTCTTGGCAGTAAAAGAGGAAATTGTTGAAAGCAATGGACTAAGTAGTCAATAAAGATTGTTTGATAGGTAAAGGCAACTTGACTTACTATGAGACACAATAAAGTCATGGAAATCACTTAGGATGGTTGGGTAGGTTCTTTTCTTGTAGGTGAACATCTTAGATGAAGTGAAATAGGATGTTTGTTGTGGCCATTTAGGATGGTTGGGTAGATCTAGCTTGCTATGAAGATGATAAATGGAGTGATGCAAAATGGTTGTTGTGTCCATTAGGAATGTCAGGGCAGGTCTTCATGAAAATGAAGGCAACACAATTTAAAAGAAGAATATAAAGCAGCAGTAAAGATGCAGATGCCATTTACTTGGGCTCCTTTGGTCGTTTTCCTAGGGGCCGAGGGAGTTTAGATGCAGGAACTTAGGAACACAAGAGGCGGTGGAAAGTAACTTCAGGCAATGATTAGAGCTCTAGAGTTCTTTACCAATTCAATAGTTTAGAATGTCCCAAATGAGCATGATTGGAGTCTATTTATAATTTTTGAGATTGATAATTTGGTTCTTATTCAGAATGTGCCAAGATATTCCTTTTTCCTATTTATAAGAATTGGCTAGATTGTACCCTTCCATGTTAAAAATAGTGACTAGCTCTTGGGTTGGCTTGCCTAGGTTGGGATAGCTAGATGGCATTGCTGAAAAAAGCTTCGAATAGGGAACCAAATATATTTCTATTTCATAGATTTCAACACCAAGAATTTAACAAAGGCGATGGATCAAACTATGATGATTAGAATGATGGGAATAGTGCCAAAAAGTTATGTGGTTGATGGAAAATCATGATGATAGGCCACTATTTTTGCAAATGCTTCTCACGTTGACAGCAACTTATTGTCCCAAATGATTCATGAAATGGAGGTTTGTAGAGGCCACTAGAATTTGTGGAAATAAAAACCTTGTTTGGCCAATTACTCAATAATGATCTAGTGTGGGCGCAATTTGATAATAACAATGTGCGGCACTATAAAGGAATGCTTGAGATTTGATTAGGGTGGTGTGAAAGGTTGTGATGGTGGCTGCATTTTCCAGCCCTCTCGCATGCTTCTGAATGCCCCATGGAGGGAGGGAAGCTTTTGATTGGCTGTTTTGGGCCAGGTCAGTTTTGTTTGATTTACAACATTTTCATGCTATAAATCTAACATTTTTTATGTCCTTGGATTGCCATAATTAGATAATGTTTTTTTATTTTTTAATTTTCTATGGTGATTTGACATCAATTCGAGCTTGTTTGGGTCTTGGATTAATATTTGAAGTAAAATTTCTTATTGATTCAATTTCCTTTGAATACTTTGAGATCCATGCTTTGAAATCCATGCTTGTGAAAGAAATTGTGCTTGATCAATTAGGGA
Organism: Phalaenopsis equestris; assembly: GCF_001263595.1. NCBI lineage: Eukaryota > Viridiplantae > Streptophyta > Magnoliopsida > Asparagales > Orchidaceae > Phalaenopsis > Phalaenopsis equestris. The sequence continues at coordinate 341,886 of NW_018224089.1, forward strand.
TTCTTAAGATCCCGACAACATTTATTAATAAATATCAGGATAGCTTCCTTAGCCTAACTTACGCTTTTCTTTTTCTTTGCACCTATGTTGATAAATTGTTTCTGAATGTAAATTTCATTTTCTATGAAGTCTTTAAACTGATTTGTATATGGTTATTTGTGTGGTGTATTGAGCAGGGAAAACAGTTTCTATTGACGACAATATAAAAATTGTTGTTCCAGAAGACAGATATGGGCTCTATTCTATTGACGTTCTGGATCCCGACATGGTGAGCCCCGAATGAACTATCCTTTGAGTACAAACTGCATTAGGACTTGACTTACTTTCATATCTTTGTGTTATGTGATATCAATTTTTATGCATATATATATAAATCGTTATTTGGTCCAGTGGGCACCAAATAACGCTTGTCCCGTTTGAGTCGAAACTCAGGTGTGCTATAATTTATTTATTTATGGCGTCAAATCTCAATGGAAGCTGAAAATAAATGGTATCATAAAAATATTTCTGTCATCTTTAAGAGCTACCACAAAATTGAGCGCTAGCAGCATAGGCACAATATTCTCTTTTGGTTGTGAAGGGGTTATCTATTTCACTAGCTGGTTATGTAAATAGTAGTGCTATGTACATAGCTGTGTTTTTTACATAACTGCATGTGCTATCTATCATTGACTACGTATTTGTTTCAGCGCTACATTACATTGTGCAATGTTATCTATTGATCTATGAAGGTTATCTGACATGTGAATGTTGTTGAAATTATCTCTGTTAAGTATGTGAAATTATATTATACCAAATCCTTTTATTATTGATAAGAAATATAATTGAAAGTTTCATTAAAGAAAATAATGAGCCGAACAAACCTTTAATATTTGTTCTCATAGAAAAATGAATTTGTACCAACTTTGCAGTTTACAAGCACTGCTTGTTTATAAGCTTATGCCTGTTCGTTTGTCTTGCCACTTAGTTCCACTTATAGCAAAAATTTACTTCTAGACGTTTCTTTTCAACTGCAGAAACATTCTATATTCTTTTCCTAACTGCCCTAAGTTTTCGAATGATGCATGGAACAAGCATGTGATTTAACAATTGTAATATTTGGTTCATGCTTTTTACAACAACTTGCAAACTTCACGCTGCTTTGCTGAAGCATTTTGCTTTATATAAGTGAAGGGAAAAGGTTGTACTTTTCTGTGTATTTAGGGTTTTTCTTAATACTCTATTTTTGCTTTTTTACTTTGTTTGAAATGGAAATATTTTTGGTTTTGTTATGTACCTATTTATTCTATGCTATAAAGTAAAAGGAATGCAGAGAAAAGAAAATGAGAAAAATGGATGGTTCATGAGAATGGTCTATTTTTAAAATGATGCTCTCACCAATATTTGCTGTTTAAATTTTAGAGAGAGTGGGGAAATATGTCAAAATCTGAAGTTTGAAGTTGCTTTCTGTAACACTCTAGCTGACCTCCTTTCTAGGGTCAACCATGGTGCGATGGAGACAGCCGAGTCAGTTAGACAAAATTCTTACTAACACTTGCCCTAAATTGCACAATCAAGACTCAACGAATAATAAATTAGTCTAACTCAATTGTTATAAACATTCATAATTCATTAACATTACATCTTGATTTTATCAAAAAATATATATAAAACTGCTAAAAATCTCACATAATAAAAGGACATATCCATGTGTATGTACAATTACAAAAGCTATATAATCCAAAAATTGTATGTTCATACTTGACTACTCGCCCTGATGCTCCTTATCTTTTCTTGAAAGTCGACAATATATGAGTGAGCTACAAGCTTAGTGAATTAATCAAATCTAAAATAAGATTTTATATATCGAAAAAAAAACAACATGCACGGGAAATCATAGGTCATATGCATGACAATTGTACATAAAATAAAAATGTTTTAATCATGTGAGACATTTAAGGTAAGAGACATGAAATATAGTAAATAGTAACAACTATAACAAACATATGTTTTTTTTTAATTCCGATGCAATCATAGAGTATCAATTATGATTTCATAATCAATAACAATCGTCTTAGTAATATAACTTGCAATTGTAAAAGCTTTGACTATATGCGTTTCATTTCATATTATTTGGTCATCACCTAGCCTATCGGCTAAAATAACTATTAATAAAGGTTGGTTCATTACTAACATAGCAGTTATTAATAGCTCCCTTGATACCGAGTCGGGAATCCAATCATTTCCTGTCATCCATACTTACAAACAATTTATATAATAACCTAGCTATCTCAACTTTTGTGATATTTTTTAAAGCATATCATATAACAATCATTCTTCATATGTAAATCATTTATCATATGTATGTAGAATAATATATGAATACTTGCAAATAATGATTTCAGAATCATGCTCACCAAATTAATAAAATAGTAAAATTATAAATATTGTCAGTACGGTTCAAGCTTTCATTCATATTACCATGGGTAAGTAATCGAGATATGCAAAATTATCTAAATGCAATCATATGTAAAAAAGATAACATTGTAATCCTATAAAAGGATATTCTTATTAATGTAACATATGATTATTTCACTTGAATCGATGGAGCAACCTTATAATGAGTTTCCTTAAGTTTGTTGCAATAGTAAACCACTTGGAATCATAATTTCTTATAATTTTCATGAAATTTTAACAGGTCTTAATTTCATTTTACCTCAAAATGGCTTCCCTGTATAAGTCCTCCCTAAAGGCTTCTATTCCTTTTTCTATTTCTCCCTTCTTCTTCCTCCCTCTCTCTTACAAATCTCTCGCTACTGGCCTCACTCAAAAACATAGTTAACGGTTCTTCCCGCCTCCGGCTACAGTGCTGAAAATGTAGAAATGCTCTAGCTCATGATAAATCGTAGAAAAAGATTACAACGGAGGAAAGGAATATTCCAAATAGTAAGAAAGTAAGGGCTGTGGATCCTTCTACCGCCTCCCGCTTTGCTTTGTTCGGTTCCGCTACAATGCCCAGGCGAAGAGGCTTGCTGGAAAAGGAATTTGGAAGCGGGGAATGAAATACAAAAAACACTTATACACTTATTTACCTCAAGCTAAAATCTCAGCCATCCATACTCCAATATGTCTTTACATACTTTGCAATGTAGATGTGCTTTAGTGATGAGATGAGTAACATGGTTACTTAAGTTAATAATGTAATTAATTAAGTTTAATTTAGTTGATACTTCATATTTTTATACCTCCTAATCTATCTATAATTTCTACAGTGTTATATATCAAATTGATCATCGAAAAATGTAGAAATTTATGAAATTATTTTGGATGCGTTTTGAGAGATGTGAAAAATTTGGTATATTTTAAATTGATCAAATTTTACTTGTATAAGCCAAAATTGGGTATTATAATACTTCTCTTATAAAAAATTGTCCTTAAAATTTATGAATATTTACTTTAATAGAAAGTGAAATTTCTGTCTCATTTTTCTCTTTCCCAAATAAATTTTTTTTGTTCAGTTCTATGCCTCCATTTTATCTTAACATAAAAATTGTGCCTATTCCTCAACTTCTTAACACCAGATTTAACAATTCTCTTAGGCTCTTCAATGTATGTTAAATCTTTTTGCACATCAATAACTTCATGAGAAATGCTCTGATTGGCATCTAAAATCCATTTTCTCAACATTGAAATCTGAAATACATCATAGATGTTTGACATCTCAGCAGGTAAAGTTAGCTTGTAAGCAACTTGACTTATCCTTTCTATGTTTTTGAAAGAACCATTGTATTTGAAACTCAACTTGCTCCCTTAATCAAATCTGATTGTATTTTTTATTGCCTTAACTTTTGGAAATAAAAAAACACTAAACTTAAACTCTACTGTTTTATGTTTTGATCATAATATTTTTGTTGTCGATCTTTAGCAAAACCAATTAACCTGAATTTATCCGTTTCTTCATCAACTAAGTTAGGATCTAACATTTGACATTCTCCTACCTAGCTCAGCAGAGTTCTACATTTCCTGCCATATAGTGTTTAATATGGAGCCATTTTAATACTGGATTGATAATTCAATCCAATATTAAAATATGATATTCTCATTTCCACTCAGGTATAAACAATAATTGTAGCAATCCATAAGGTCTTTGTTGTTCAGCTTTAACAATCTAATAAGCCTGACTTTTGGACATGTATTCAATAACACCTTTTTTCATACATGGCTATCAAAATATCAGTTTTAATTTTTTGTATATTGTTGTGTTGTTTGAATAAATTGTGTATCATGAATGATGAGCTTCATGTAAAATCTCCAATCTCAAATCAGGGTTAGTAAGTACCCAACGATATAGCTTTTTCATAATAATCCATCTTCATCTACAGTCATATCCAGCTTCTTTCCTAACTAGAACTGCTCAATGAGTTTCTGATATTTATTGCCCTCCTTGTGGGCTTCCATAATTTCGTTAATCAATGTTGATTGCACGGTCAATTTATATAAACATCCAATATCTCTTGGTTTTGTCCTCCAACTACAAAACATCAATTTCCTTAATTAGTTTCAACTCTTGAGTAATAATCCAACTTGTACTACGTGTAAATTTACGACTCAAAACATCAACAACTACATTTGTTCAACCAGGACAATATTGTATATCAGATCGCAGGCTTTGATAAGTTCTAGCCATCATTTCTTTCTCAAATTCAGCTCTTTTTATATGAAAATATATTTCTGACTCCGATGATCGATGAATACGTCACACTTCATACCATACAAACAATGTCCCTACCTAGATCTTGAGAGCAATTAATACAACAGTATACTCCAGGCTATGAGTCAGATAATTCTTTTCATGCGGCTTTAATTGCATCAATGCATATGAGATTCTTCTATTTTGTATTATAGCACATTTCAAGTCTCTAACTCGTCACTGTAAATCTAAAATTCTTCTATTTCTGATGGAATACCTAACACTGGAGCCGTAGTCAAATGTTTCTTTAATTCTTGAAAATTATAATCACATTTCATAGTCCACTCAACATTCTTTCTCACCAGCTTCAACAATGAAATGGCTATTTGTGAGAACTCTTTGACAAACTTTCTATAATACTCAACAAACCAAGAATACTGCGTATTTCTATGATATTCCTAAGTATATCATTTCATGATTGTTTTCTCCTTCTGATGATTCATTGTGATTTCTTGTTCACTGATGACTTGCCCCAAAAGCGCAATGCTCTGTTTCCAAAAGCTATCTTGATTATGTCTACCACTTCTACTCTGACCTAATGATATCTAAATCTTATGCTAATTTTGAAAATAGATTAAAACCCTCTAATTGATCAAACAAATCATCTATCCTTAATAGAGAATACTTATTCTTGATTGTCATTTATTCAACTCTCTATAATAAATACACAAACTAATAGATATGTCCTTGACGAATAATATTGAAACACTATGATGAATTACTTTGTTTGATAAAATATTTTATCTATCAAATTCTGCAATTAAAATTTTAATTCTTGCAACATCTTCGAAGTCATTCTTTGAAGTGATCTTTGTATTATAGAACTACACCACAATCCCAAAATCAACTTTATTTTATGACAACAAATTTGGCAATTCTTCATGAGATACATAGGAAAAATCTTCAACCATTGGAATGTTCTTTAATTCTTGCATATTCCTATTCATCACTTCTTTAGATTCATTAGATTCTTGAAAGGTGATTGTAAAACTCTAGCTTTTACTATTGGATTATTTTTACAATCAAAACTCTTTCCTTTCACTGTTACTAAAGGCTTCACGTTGAACATAGTATTGTTTGCCTTATGCCTTTTAAAAGTTAATTGGGCCATCCCTATCCTTGAAATGTTTGTGACTTGTTGTCCCTCTTCTTTTCCAACAAATAATCCATCTGACGATGTTCGATGTGTCTACACTTAAGCATTTCTCTGAGCCAACTAAGTACTGCCCCAAGATATCTTTTTCCAAATTTCTCATAGATTAGCTTTTTGAATTGATTCAACTTGTTCTTTTTTTCAAATTTGAACTTTTTATTCTAAATATTTGCTCTTTTATCAAAACTTTTGCCCTTGTTTGTTTGTGGCTCCCACGACTGTCTCCAATAGTTTCACTTTTTTTTTTTTTCAATTCTTTTAATCATTTCAACCAAACTAAGAAATTCTTACTTCCAGTTTCAACTATTTGAGAAGAACCGAAGGGAGGGGAGATAAGTTGAGGAGCCGAGAACTAAAGAGGTGGAGAGAAAGCGAGGAGTCGGGCATCAGAAGAGGGGGGAGATGAAGTGAGCAGTGTCAGGAAGTCATGTAGGTGAAGTACAACCTATAAAGTGCTGAACAACTTGTTGAAGCGAGCTGCTTGTATGTGCTGAAGAAAGATGAGAGGGGGGAGCTTTCGTGCATGTAGAGGAGACAAGCTAATGTGTAGAGGAGGAAGGAGCCGACGACGTCGTTGAGGCGGTGTCGGTGTCGAGCTGCAATCGAAGGAGTTGCTGAGAAAGGCCTTGCGGCTTTGCAGAAGAGCCGACCTCGTCCGGGAGGGGTGTTGAGCTAGAGCTCTCGAGCACAGCAAGGAGACGATGTCAGAATTGAGCTGCAATTGAAGGACTTGGGCGAGGATGGCATCGTGTGGATTTTGCATGACAAGCTTCTCTTCGCATGGTTAAGGCTGGACCAAAAGTAAGGGTAAAATTGTGAGTTTTCATAATTTATAATTAAAATATTTTTAAGATGAAAGTTATACATGTTTTTTGAATAATATATATACATGTTAAAAATATGTGCTAATTCGCAACATGTGTCATATGTGCTAATTTGACCCAGACAGACGACAAAATATGCCTGTCCACCCCATCTGTGCTAATTCGACCTAAATAGATTCGAACCTAGGACAGAGGGGACTTACGCCGAAGCTGCCACCCAACAGGCCACCGGTTGCGCATATATATATATATATATTTATATTTATATTTATATATATTTTTTATTGAAATAGAAAATGATACATAAAGGTTGTATGAGAAAAACCCAAAAGAGGCACCCTACCAAACGATACAATAACAGTAATACCCCAACAAAAAAATACAAATATATATATATATATATGATTATATAATATAAAATAATGGAGGTTTAATACTTAAATAATGGGAAGTTAATAATTTATTTAAAATAATAAATAAATTAGATTTTATATCATGTTTATTTTTGGCTTCCAATTTTAGAATAATAGACGTCAAGACAAATCAAGTAAGAAATTAATCGAGATCGAGGTGAGTACTCATATTCTTTTACTATTGTAATTTTTTATTTTTTTTTGTCCAAATGCATTTAGTATTACTATTATAGTACCGTATAACTATGATTTATAGTTCTATTGAATTTTGTTCATATTGTAAGAATGACTTGTGTGCTCAACTTTATTTAAGTTATCGTAGATTTAAATCTTGTAGAAGAATTCAGACTCTTTTTCAAATAAGATTGAAATACTTATTATTAGAAAAAGATATTTTATTGTATGTTTGCATTTGCATGCTTTAGCTATGATGAAATTATTTCTTTTGTGTACTAGCGGGGGAATGCTAATGTACTTGTGTATGTAAATGAAAAATTATATTTAAATTGAAATATCTTAAGTGGCTGTGATGGTCATATAAATATAAAATGTTACAGACATGTTATTAATATAATAAAATTCATTGAATAACATCAAATGTCTATATTTATTTATTAAAGTTTAATTGACATGTATATTATTTTCTTTTTTCTTATATTATTGTAGTTTAGGAGGAGTATTCACTAGCTTGTTTATGATTATTGTTGTTTAAATTAACATTTTAGATTTAATTACGTGATTAAGAGATGAGCGATAAAAGAGAAAATATTTATAGAAAATGCATAAAACCCGTAATGAAGGTAAATTTAAATATATTTCCTTAATTTATTTTGATTTGTAACTCTTTTATTTGTTAAATGTTAAAAACTTAATTCCCACCATCCCACTATTTGATAACTATGCCGGTCTTGATTAATTCAAGTCTCAGGCTGAGTCGTGATAAAAGTGGTATCAAAGATAAGATTTAAGATTAATTAATGTAAACTTAATGAAAGAGCCAATGGAGTAATTATAAGAAAATTTTAATAATAAAAATAAAAAAAATTAAGTTTACTCAAATTAATAATTATATCTATTCAGGCATAGTGATGCATCCGAAATTATAGAAAAAGAAAATCCGATAGAAAATGATGAAGTATAACAATTATAAATGTGAATGCGAATGTTTTGACCCAAATGATGATGATGATGACGATGACTCGGCTGATTCACAAGTTTAGATCACAGCTTATCAGAAGAAATATAGTCAATGTGGACAAGTATTTGAAGGTATTTCAAGTTTTACGTCCATTATTATTTAATGGAAGTGAAGAATCAATTGAAACACAGAATTGACTGATGTGAATTGAGAAGATTTTAGCTAGCAAGACGTATTCAAATGATAGAAGAGTGTCATTAGCTACGTTTGTACTGGATGGAGAACCTGAAAGTTGGTGGCATGAACAGCGTTAGGACAAGCTAGGAGACATGCCCAACATGATTGTTCATTGGGACTTGAGAGGAATTCATGAGCCTATTCAGAGAATGGTTTGTAATTCAATATGCTCGAAGACTGAGCAATACCAATTCATCAAGTTGGTGCAGGAAGAAGACGGTTATGCAGTATGAGTAGTATTTACTACACTATCAATATATTCACCACAATTGATTACTACTACAGAAGAAAAGTTATATAGATTCCTTTCGGGATTAAAGGATTCGATCAGACGGTCGTTGACACCTTTAGAGATCAATGAATAGGTCGTTGACACCTTTAGAGATCAATGAATACTTGACATCAGTGGAACTGACTAGAAGAGTGAAGATCGATTGTCAGCTTACTCAGAAGCGTAATGAGACAATAAGAGGAGTAATGATGAAGGTGAACATGTAGGTCACCTATAAGGATTCAGTGGGAAGAAGCCGTAGTTTAATTTAGGTTGATTCACTTGTGCCAAATGGGGAACATAACTTAAAGGTGAATATTTGATGGGCTCTAACACATGTTACTGGTGCGTCAGTCTGGACATATAACAAGAGATTGTACAATGCTTGGCCAGAAGAGCACTGAAGTTCAGAAATCAGTTGGACCTCCTTCACAGAAGACTGCAAGTGGGCAGAAAAAGATAGTTTATAGCTTCAGTTTCCATCCAAGGTCAATCAAAACAATAAGTTTGATCTCGAGTATATTACCTTGTTCATACTCAGCGAAGAACCTACTGCTGCTGATGGTGATGCAGTTTGATGAGTTTGACGTTTTCTTATATATAAAGGGTATTTTCCTAGCATATTTTCTTGCTTTAGTATTTTTATCCGAAATATAGTTGAGTCTCCTTGTTATGGGTCTTTACTTTTATAGCGATTACTTCTCATCTTAACGATCGATCTTTAGTTTCATGATAAGAATGTTGATTTAGTGAGAAATGACATGAGGTCTATTTATAAATTCCAAGGACGAAATTTTGTACGGGATGAACATTTTGACATTCCGTTTCAGTAACTCGATAGGAACCGAAGAGAGGGGAGATGAGTTGAGGTGTTGGGAATTGAAGAGGGGGAGAGAAGCGAGGAGTTGGGCAGCCGAATGGGGGAGATGAAGCAAGGAGCGTCAGGAAGCCATGGAGGTGATGTACGCCATATAAAGTGTTGAAAAACTTGTTGAACCGAGCGGTTTGTTTGCAGTGAAGGAATGCAAGTGGGAGAAGCTTTAAATGTAGAGGAGATTAGGCTTGTGTGAAGAGGAGGAAGTCGTCAAGGTGGCGTTAGTGTCGAATTGCAATTGAAGGAGTCAAAGAGAAAGAACTTGCGACTCTGCAAAAGGGCTGAGCTGGTGCGGGAGGGGAGTCAAAGCCATAGTTCTTAAGCGCAATAAGAAGGCGACGTGGATAGCTAGTCACGATCGAAGGAGGAGCTCTTGCACGAGGATGGCGTCATGTGGATTCTGCGTGACAAGCTTCTCGTGTGGTTAGGGCTCAACTAAAAGGGCTTGACCGAAAGTAAGGGAATAAAAGTGATTTTTCATAATTTTTAATTAAATTATTTAATATGAATGTTATACATATATTTTAAATTATATATATATATATATATAGTATTACATAAAGTAATATAATGAAAATTTAATAGTTTATTTAAAATGATATATAAATTAAATTCTATATCATTTTTATGTTAGACTTCCGATTTAGAAGGGTCGACATTAAGTCAAATCAAATAATAAATTAATCGATATCGAAGTGAGAACTCATATTTTTTTTCCTCAATCAAATACATTTATTGTTACTGTTATAACATTGCATGCTCATGATTTATAGTTCTATTGAACTTTATTCATATTGTAAGAATGATTTTTGTGCTCAGTTTTGTTTAAATTACCGTAGATATTGTATCTTTTGTAAGAATACAGACTGCTTTGCAAATAATACTGATATTAATTATTAAAAAGTGATATTTTTATTTTATGCTTACATCTGCATGCTTGGTAATGATGGAGTCACACCTTTTGATACTAGTCGTGAAATGCTACTATACCCGTGCACGTAATTGAAAAAAAATATTGACATTGAAGTACCTTAAGTAGGAAAATTTTAGACGGTGCTTTCGTAACGATTGTACAGATATGGAATGATATAAATATACTATTGATATAGTAAGATTCATTAAATAACATCAAATAATATCTATATTATTTTTCATTTTTCTTATATTACTGTAGTTTAGGAATATAAGTTTTACTAATATTGTTTAAGCTTACTGTTGTGTAAATTAACATTTCAAGTTTAATTAAGTGATTAAAAGATGAAAGATAAAAGAGAAAATATTTATAAAAGTTGTGGAAAACCTGTAACGAGGTAAAATTAAATATACTGTTTAATTTAATTTTATTAGTGATTCTTTAATTTGTTAACTGTTAAAAACTTAATTCCCATCGTCTTACAGTATATACCTTTTATGATTAATTTCAAGTCTTGGGTTGTGTCGTGGCTGATTTTGTTGATTTGAGATGAGCTAATGCCAAACTTAACTGATCTCGGAGGTCGTAGAACTCTGTGTCATTTTTCCTTTTAGGTACTGACATAATGAGTGACTTAATCTGAGGCATACTTGCAGAGATAAGTAAATTCTGTCTCGTGCTGCATGATTGTCTTGGAGAAAGTGAAATAAACCAATATTTGAAAACTCTTAAAATTTGATTCCACTGATTATGTGGAACGTGTCAGCAAAAATTTCTTTCATGCTCTGTCTGCCACCGCTTATGCCTCACATTCTAACATGAAATTGACTAGCATCACTTTCCTACTTTTTGGACAAATCATGCCATATAAAATCTTTCTGGTCTTCAATAGTCAATCTTCAATAGCTGTAGGATCACTGAAATCTTTAAATACAGTCAACTTGAATGTTAGAAAGATCTAAAAGGCTAGTCAACTTTTGTACCATATTTCGATTTGGGCTTTGAATTAGTAAAAAAATTTTCAATGGCAGACATTTTGTCAACCACTTGAGATATTAGATGGACAATGCTATGTAACTCAATGACTCTAGTCTCTTCATTTGTCCTATTCTGAATATCACCTTTTTTTTGTTCTTTTTCTATAACTAGCTTAGAAGGATGACTCTTAATTTTTGCTGATACTTCTTTAGTCATATTTATATTTATTTACATAATTTATTATTCGATGCAATTTGACATATAGTAATTATTCCATGCATACATTATTCTTCAATACACATGGGTTGTCCACCCCAAATCCAGTTAGTTTATAAATTCATAGTTTAATTTCATTCTTTTAAATCTAAACATGTTTTCATCATTATTTTCATCAAACCTCATTCAAATACCATTTTTTTCTTACCTCCGTTGACCCCACTTCTAGGGCCAACCGTGGTGTGATAAAGCCGAACGATTTCGTGAGACAAAATTCTCACTAGCACTCAATCAGAACTCAATGGGTAATAAATTAGTCTACCTTGAGTATCACAAATATTCATAATCCATTTTAATTCATAATTTATTAACATCTTTAATACTTAGAAGCGTGATTCATGATTTCATCAAAACATATACAACAATAACAACAACAAGCCATTATCCCACTAAATGGGGTTGACTACATGAATTTTTTTCTCCATTGCATTCTATTGAGTGCCATGTTTTCATTTAATTCTAATAGATTAAGATCTTTTTCTTACAACAAGCTCAAGTCATTTTAAATCTACCTCTGCCATTCTTAACATAACTCGAAGCTAAAACATCTACTCTCCTAATCAGATCATCATATGGTCGACGTTTAATGTGACCAAACCATCTCTCAGACGACTCTCTCTAATTTTGTTTGCCACTGGAGTTACACCAACCCTATCACGGATATATTCATTTCACATTTTGTTTCCAAATGTCAAGCTACTCATCCACCTAAGCATTCTCATCTCAGCAATACTTAACTTTTTATATGCTTCTTTTTTAAAGGCCAGCATTCTGCATCATAGAGCACTGCAGATCTCATCACCATCTTATAAAGTTTTACTTCAAGTTTGAGCTATACTTTTCTACCACACATTAAGCCTGATGCATTCCTCAACTTCAACCAACCAACTTGAATTATAGTAATGACATCTCCATCTACATCACCATCACTTTGACTAATAGACCCGAGGCATCTAAAAAATTTATCCCTCTTAACGATTTGATCACTCATAGTTACAGCTCTGTCACTAGAGCTACTACTATTAAAATTACATTCCATGTATTCAGGTTTAGATCTACTCAAACAAATGCTTTTAGACTCAACGCAGACCTCCGTGATTCAAGTATTTTCTGAACTCTTTCTTTAGTTTTTTCCAGAAGAAGGATAGCATTAGCGAAAACATACACCAAGGTATGTCCTCTTGTAAAAATTCAGTAAGAGTATCCATAAATAACGCAAAAAGTTACGGGCTTAAAGTCGTTCCCTGATGTAATCCAACTAAATCAGGAAAGTATTTGGTCAATCCATCTTCTGTTCGAACATAAGTAACAACTATAGTATACATGTCTTTAATGATATTAATATCAATCATATCAATACCTTTCTTATTTAAAATTTTTTAAAGAGCTTCTTTTGTAACCTTATCGTAAGTTTTTTCTAAATCAATAAAAGTCATATGTAGGTCCTCTTTACTCTCTCTGTACTTATTCATCAAACATCTCAATAAATGTTTTGCTTTCATCGTATATCTACCTGACATAAATTCAAACTGATTATGAGAAATCTTTGTATCACGTCTTAAGCTATGTTCAGTTACCCTCCAATAAAATAATTTTAAAGTATGACACACCAACTTAATTCCTCTATAATTTGCACTCTTGTGCATTATTTTTTTTCCTTATAAATGGGGACCAAAATATTGTTCCTCCACTCAGGCATCTTTTTAGTTTTTAAAATAATATTGAAGTGTTTAGTAAACCAAGAAACTTCAAGCCTTCTAAATTTTTCTACAGTTCAATTGAGATATTATCAGTTTTCTTTAAAGCCTCATCAACTTTTATTTTACTAATGCGATGGTAAAATTAAAATATTTTTTTATTATTAATAATATTAAGATCACTAAGGTTGAATGGTCTATCGTATTTTAAGAAACTTTATTGAAAAATTTATCAAAAAAGCTCACTTTTGTTCGATATCTTTCTTTAAAAAAATATTTCTTGATTTTATCTTTAATACACTTTACAACAACAACAAAAACAACGACAAAGCCTTAATCCCACTACGTGGGGTCGGCTACATGAATCCTTTTTCTCCATTGCGTCTTATTTAGTGTCATATTTTCATTTAGTTCTAGTAAGTTAAGATCATTTTTAATACAATTAGCCCAAGTATTCCTAGGTCTACCTCTGCCTTTCTTAACACAAGTTTCTTTATTGGGCTAGTTTATACTTATATTTTTTACTCTCTTTAGTATCTAATATGTTATAAATATCACTTAGAATAAAATTTTTAGCGTCACAATTTATTCTGTTAGATTCTCTATAGGTCACTTTATATTTTTTTCCAGTTCTCTAAATTTTTGCATACAAACTAATTTTTATAACACAGCCTATATTTTATTTTTTCTTACACATTATTATTTCATCACCCACTATTTTTATTTATAAAAACTTTTTCTTTTGACTCTCCTACCAAATTTTTTGTCACTTGTTTAATAGTGCTTTTTGCTTTATTCTAACAGAATTAGTTTATTCATGAACATCCTAAATTTTGAAATTTTGGAGTTTACTTATAAAAATAATTTTGTCTTTTAGGTGAGCCATCTAATGCAATGGTAATTGTGAATTATATTTTTTATCTTACAACTCATTATCTTAAAATCCATAACTAATAATCGATGTTGAATACTTAAATTTTCATTTATAGCAGCCTTACAATCCTTACATTCTCGAAGATCTCTTTTTCACAAAAGAAAATAATCATTTTGTTTTTTATTTGATCTATTCTTATAAGCAATAATATATTTATCTCATTTCTTAAATAAAATATTAATAGTAATAAAATTATATGATAAAGCAATATCTTATATATTTCAATTTTCTTTTATTAATCTCTCTAAAATCTCAACCACTATGAATATTTCTAAAATCTTCTACCACTCTACCAATATGTCCATTTAAATTTCCTCTAATAAATATTATTTCTTCTGGAGTTATCATTTATATAAATTCATTTAGGTTATTCTAGAATTTTTCTTTTGAATTCATATCTAAATTTACTTGAGAAACATAAGCACTTATAATATTAAAAATTTTAGTATCAACAACAATTTTTAGGAATGTAATTCAATCTCCAATTTTATTAATTTTCAGAACATTATCATTCAAACTCTTATATATAATTTCACCTGTACCATTTTTAGTGCGACTTCTACCTGTATATCAAAGTTTAAAACCTAAGCTATTAATCTTTTTAGCTTTTCCATCAACCCATTTAATTTCTTGATTACATAAGACATTCATTGTCCTATGAACTATAATATATACTAATTTCATTAATTTACCTGTGAGAAAACCTATATTCTAAGATCATATTCTAATATTAGTTTCATGGACTACTTGCTCGCATTGATCCGTAATGTGGGAACCCTTGCTTATTTGCACTACATTTGAGTACCAATGTAGCAGACCTTATTCACTTTTCAGTATATTTAGGCTATACAATTCGTCGCTTCCAGCTGATGCCCTAGCATTAACACAAGGATTTAAATAATTTATGTCATGATTTTTCAACAAAAAATTTACGTTGACTGTCATATACCTCTCTCCATTTTTTACATCAAAACATATCTAGTGCTATTAAAAATCCAACATATTAAAAAGATGTGCCTAAAAGCTTGTACAACTTCTAAAATTATACAATCAAAAAGTTGTATATTATTACACTTGAATATTCGATCCGGTACTCCTTACCCATTTCTGGAAGACGTACCTAAAAGCTCAGTGAATTAATCAATGTTAAAATAAAATTTTGTAGATGAAAAAAAGTAACGTGCTTGTGATATTGTAACTCGTATACATGAAAACATTAAATATAATAAACATGCTTTAATCATGTGAGATTTAAGGTGAAGAGCATGAAATACAATAAATAATAGCAACTGCAACATATATATAGTTTCATTCATTCCTATGCAATCATAAGAATATCTATAATAATTTCATAATCAATAACAATCTTCCTAGGAATATCACTTGTTATTGCATAGAATTTGATAACATTCATTTCATTTTATGTCATTAGGTCATCACCTAACACGCTGATTAAAATAATTATTGATAAATGTTGGACCCTTCCCAAACATGATAATTATCAATAGTCCCAGGGAATCTCATCATTTACCGTCATCGGTACATGCTGATAATTCATGTAATAACCTACCAATGATAACACCTATTACGTTCCTTTAACATATCCTGAAACAATCATTCTTTATAGGCCAATCATTATCACATGCATATACAACTGTATACGAAAACCTGCAAATAATGATTTCATAATTATGCTTATCAGATCAATAAAATAGTATAATCATAAATATCGTCAGTATTAGTTCAAGCTTACATTGATATAACATGTATACTTAATCAACAATATGCATAAGCTTTTGAATGCAATCATATGCAAAATAAAAATATAGTAATGTCAAAAATATATTCTTAATTTAACTCATAATATTTCATTTCAATCAACAGAGCAGCCCTGCGATGAGTTTTCTCAAACTTGCTTTGAGCTGACCGTCTATGGTAAACCATCCTGAATCATACTTAGAATTTTCATGAAATTTTAGCTTTGGTCTTAATTTAACCTCAAACATAATTTAATTGCCAAATATTGCTTCAAAATGGCTTCTCCGCATAAATCCTCCCTAATGGCTTCTTCCATTCATTCCGTAATTTTCTCTTCTTCCTGCCTTTCTCTGATATATTTATTGTTATCAGCCTTTCCCGAGATATAGTTCTCGTTTATTCCTGCCTTTAGCAGCAGTGCTGGAATTGTAGAAATGCTCCAGCTTGCAGTAAATAACTGGAAAAGATTGCAAGGAAGAAAGGAATGTTGCAAATAGTATGAATGTGAGGATTCTCTTTACGGTTTTCTTCCTGGAACTCTTACCAGAGAGTTGCGGCCGCCCCGCTCAATTCGATTTTGCCACAGTGCCCGGGCGAGGAGGCTTGTGACAAAAGGAATTTGGAAGAGGGGAATGGGAATTACGAAACATGTATACGCTTTTTTAACTCACACTTAAATCTTAACCATTCACACTCCCATCCGCCGTTGCATGCTTTGCAAAGTGGATTTGCTACAGTGACAGGATGATTAAGAGTGTTACTTAGGTTAATAATGTAATTAATTAAGTTGATAGTATATTTTTTTATACATCCTAATACATCTATAATTCATACGTAATGTTATATACTAAATTTATTTCGAAAAATGTTGAATTTTAAAAAAATTATTTTGAATGAATGTCGAGAGATGAGAAAAGTTTGGTGTATTTTAAAATTGATCAAATTTTACCTGGATAAGCTTAAATTGGGTGTTGCACTTTCCATATTTTTAGAAGAAAATAAAACTTAGAAAAAAACAAAGTATTGTCATCGCTTAAGATGTGGTTGAACTTATAATTTTTTTTAATTAAGTTTTTAAGGGAGTTGAACAAGGGATTCATCTTAGTTTTCTCAAATCATGCTGATTTCCACACTTAATTTGTTTACTATTTGATATAAAAAATTTAAGTTAAAATTTGTGTATATAACTATCTAGCCTTATAATATCTCAATAAAGTTATTTTATATTTAAATATGATTTATATGAATATATGAAGTATTTTTTTATAATTTATTAAAAGAAGATATTTCTATATGAAAAGCAAAAAATATAACAGGATATTTTTATGATTTTTAATATGGCTTTATTGGTATGATTCGTATGCCAAGCTCAGTGATAAAAGCGACTTCTATGGCTTATTGAGCTATTTTCCACTAGGTGAATGCAATAATATATTATATCATGTTTATGAATACCTAATTAGTTTATTTTTTTTGTTGTAAATAATGTCATACTTATTTTGATGGCCGTCTGGGCTATTTTCCTTCATAGTTCAATGTTTGAATCTTATGGTAGCATTAATCTTAGTGAAAATTACAGAATAAATCAATTTATTTAAAAATTAAAATAAAATTAATTTATTATTTATTTATTTTGTTTTCGAAAAACAAAAAATAAAAGAAAATAAAAAAGATCCCAATAAATCCTTATATTTTACAAGAGAAATGACTATTTCGTTATGGTCGTTAAATATTATTTTTGGATGGAAAACAAACAGATAATAAGGAAAATCATAGTGTATGCTTTTTTTAAAAAGTTGTATACTTAAAAAATATTCTAATCAGGTATTGTTTTATTTGGTGATGTTTTTAATGCCTTTTTTTAAAAAAAAAAGATCAATTGTTTATTCACTAATATGTTTAATTAAAATTTAATAAAAGATAATTTTTATTACTTTTACTAATATTAGATTATGGTCAAATTAGGAGACATCTAATGTTATGACATTTGAAGTATACTATTAATGTTTTTTTAGTATATATAACATTTACTTCTCTTTGTAATATCATTTAACCAAAAACATATTATTCGATTAAGTTTAGCATCTTAATAATAGTGAACCAAACATGTCCTAAGTTAAATGCTGTAATCCTATCTTGATATTTTATTTGCAGATAATTGGAGGTGAATGCGTCTACTATTATCATGACATGATAGAGGAGATGCTGAAATGGGGATACCAAGAGGGTAAAACTCTATTTGGATTTGGATATGACTTTCGACAAAGTAATAGGTACGTGCACTTTATTGCATTTGTTATTATTTCAAATGTCTTTTAAAGTATCTTGTGTTTTAATGCAAAATTATTTTGTGTATGTTTTCTCATAAAAAATAAAATGTTAAATTACATTGCTTTCTCAATTTTTATTTTTTCGTCAACAAAATTGTGTGAAAATTCTTTTGTTTTTTTAATTATGGTGCATACATATTTATTTTTAGATGATGTGTCTCGTTCCTTTCTATTTAATAATTGTATCATATTTGTCGGGACCCAATCTGTAAAGCAAAGAACGAAGAGGGAGAGATAACCACTTATTCCCTTTAACATTATTCAAATTATTAGTTTATTTGATTTTTTAGTAATTTATTTTTATTAGCTTGCCATCAAACTTTATCACAACCCAGTCCGGGGCTTAGAATTAACTAAGACGGGAACAGACAGTCGGATGATGAAATTAAGTTTTCTATTATTTTATTTCTATTATTAATAATTTAATATTCACATATTAATTAAAAGTGCCACTAAAAATAGCATTTTAATCAACAAATAAAAGTTCACCCTTTGTTGTTGATCTCGCTTCATGTACAAATTAACTCCTCTAGTATCTCTCTCATTCAAAAGCTTAAAACCTGGAAAAATATTAAAACTACATAACGAGTTATTTAAGATAACATGGTAAAGTAATCACATTTCTAAATTACAACAATCTGAGAAAAAAAAAACATGCATCCTGATTTTTCATATTTCATTATAAAAATCCATATAATAATTCATTGTATGTATTCTTGAAATTTGCTCAATAGAAATAATCTAAAATTTTGTATGCTTTAAATTTGTCTTTATTTTCCAAAGTTCAGTCTTTTAACTTAACTTTTATTTTACACTCTTAACTTTAACATCCATCTTAGGAACACCGTCAAAATATAACCTAACACATCCTTGACTGAATTATCTCGTCGGCAAAACGGTTCGTGATTTAAATTATATGATTGTCTCAGATGGAAATGTGACTACTTGCCCCTGGCTGATACTCTTCAGTTGGCATAACAATTAGTGATCTAAACATCACAATTGTACGGGGTAATAGTATAATTTCTATGGGTGCGGGTACACTGACGTCTCCTGTCCGATACTATGTATGCATCCACGCTTAGTATAATGCATATAATTTTGTTTTTAAGTTCTTTTTTCCTGATTGCGTAGTTGTATTAACATCAGCTTTCTGAAAATGACACCTAGGAGGTGTTTTGGAACTTTTTATGAAGTACTCGATTTACCAGTTTTTTTCTTTTTCATTTTTTTTCAGGCTTCAAGAAACGCTTGATAGATTTTCTGCGAAACTAGAGTCCATATTCACATTATCTGGAGGAAGAAAATTGAATCTTGTAACTCATTCCATGGGTGGCTTATTGGCAAAATGCTTTCTAAGTTTGCATAGTGATGTAAGTGTTCCTTCTTTGGGCTATTTGACTTTGATTTACCGATTTTTTTGTCAAACTGTCTTTCTATCCTTGCGTTTTTTTTTGCCTTTTTTTTTTCTCTCTTGCTATTTCCTTTTAAATGAGTACTAACCTTTCAAACTAATGCAATACTGCACAGGTTTTTGAGAAATATGTTCAAAACTGGATAGCAATTGCTGCACCGTTTCAAGGTGACATACGTACATGTTATGGGATTTTTAGCTATTAACTAGTTAGTCTGAATTAAAATAGAGTACAGAAGTTGATATAAAGTTTGATGTTCCGTTGATTTATTCAATCAGTGTTGTGATAATGATAATGAAAGGGTGATGTGAAAGAACCACTAGACAAACAGAAAGAGAAACATATGCTGAAATTGTATAGAGCAGAAACTTGAAGTGCATAAGACCTTTCTAACTAATTTGAGTAGTTTTGCGGCGTTTGCAGCTGGTGATATGTTAGATTATGGGTCTGAGATTGAATAAAAATAATCATCTTTGAATTTGTTTTTTTGATAAATAGGATTCTGTTTTTATATTTTTCTCTCAGTTTTTGTTTTTTGTTTGAGGAGTGATAATCACATACTTTGGCGGGCAATGAATCTTATCATTCTTATAATCATTAGTCTTATGCTAAATATTTGGATTTATCTTTATGAATCATCTATCCAAAATTTTTGGCTTACCTCATTTTCTCTTTAATTATTTGACATTAATTTTACCTACCTTTCTTATTGGTGTATCTCTTACATTTTTTTTACATGCCATCAATATTTTGTTTTTCACAATCTCATCTTCATTATATGTTATTCCCTTAGGCCCTTTGATATAATCATTTCTTAACATATCCTTGCTGTTTTTGCTACAACTCTATTATTAAAGTCTCATTCCACTACACTTAGCTTGTTTATCAATAACTTTTTGGTTTTTTACATGCATACCACAGAATTCTTATCCATATACACATCTAACACCTAAACTTCAATTTTTACATACATGTCCCCTTTTCTATTCTTGGATAAAGTGAAATGCATGTTTTTATGCAGTGATACTGAGGCATGTATGTAAAAATTGAAGTTTAGGTGTTAGATATGTCTATGCAGAAGAATTCCTTGGCATGTATGTAAAAATTTCTAATCTTTTTAGCAGCTAACACTTCAATCCATTCAACATGGCTGACTTAGTTGTAATTTATAACATTTGCATTTTAAGTCTTCATGATATTCTTTTTATTGAGTAGTAATTTTGAGGATTTTACCATTTTATGCATAAGTATTTTACTCATAAAGCTAAATTATCATTATTTTATATAATTAATCATAAGTATGTAAACCTATCTTTCATTTTTATCTTCTAATACTGTTATCTTTTGATTAGCAATATCACAAGTTTCACACGCATTTCACAGTTTTAATTCTGCTAATTCTAAGCATTTTATCCTCTAAATATTTTTTATTGGTTTACACTTCCATGTTTCCCCACTTAATGGAACAAAGTCTTCTTGTTGTTGTTGTTTAAACTTCCAATTTTGATATTAGTGCTCATCAATTTGGAACGTGTTATCTTAAAAAATTCTACATTAAAGTTTTTTACTTTAGTTAGTCTTTTAAAATATGTACATAACCAAGATAAAAAATTTTGAACATAATGTTGAATCTCGATATAAATCTATTTTGATCGGAAACTCTTTGGTTCATACCAGTAATTGTTCCATTTTACATATTTTTTAATAATTTCCAATCATTTTCAGTATAACATTTTCCTTGAAGTGCAATGATCATTCTTATGGTGCTTAGTCATTAACGTTTGAAGATCAATAAATCATATGAATATACTTTTTTCTTTCTATATTCTTATATGTACAAACATTACATTAATAATGAATATTTATAGTGTGAAAGCAAATTTGTTCCGACCAGCTTAAAATTTTTAATTCTATATTATATTATTTTTTTCCCAACTTCATTGTATGACACATACGTTTTATTCTACTATAATTAATAAAAGCTTAAAAATTTTCTTCACTACCTAATATCAAATAACTTTTCCAATGAATTGGCTGTCTCTTACACCTCAAGTTTATGTTAAATATATTTCTTAACCAGACTAATATAATTTCAGTCATTTTGTCTCAAATTCTTTATAGGCATCTGTTATGGGCATCATGATTTTTCTCTATTCATTATTATAATAGCTGATTTATTTTGATTTTAAATTAGTCTATAATCTTTTTAAATATTCTATGTTCTTTCAAAAAAAATATTTTCTCAAAAATTCTCATTTGATAAATTTTTAAAGAACCATTTTCATTGTTTCTTGATGTTTTTATCTTTTAACTATGGTTATGATCATCACTTTTAAGGCATCTACTTTTATCTTCCTTGATCTCTTATCAAGGTATTTAATTTATCTTCTCTTTTTATTCCTTAATACATAAATTGTTCTATAAATCTTCAAAATTCTATAACTTTTACTTTGTTAACTATTTTTTTTGCTACGCTTCAAAGTTTCATATAATCATTTTAACTCTCATCAGTATTTACTTTTTACCACTCCTTAAAAGTATATTTTTTTCTTTAGTGACCGTTTAACATCTTCACCTAAGAATTAAGTTTTCTTATGCATAATTAATTTCAGCCACTCTTTAAACTCCTACAACAATCTTTCTAATTGAACTCGCCATCTTTTGCCACTTGAAGTTTAATTATAGAATTCTAATTTATTTCTCTTAACAAATTATTTTAAACAATTAACAACTTCTTATCTTTTACATTCCACTGTCTTGACCTTATTTATGTTATTTGATCGCTTTCTTGTACTCATAACTATTTCAATATGTTGTGTGGTTAAATTTTTTCCTCTTGTTTGAAAAAAAGTTTTCCTTCTTGAAAAACGTTAATTATGATTTGGATGCTCCACTATTTAAAGTCTTAAATGCTATTCTTATTCTTAATACATCAACTATTGTATTGTCATGTGCTATACTATAAAAATAAGAGAATGGCTAATATCTTTATTTGTTTATCATATATTCAAGAGTATTTGTACATAGAGCTGCCTAGATTATATAAGGAACTATTCAATTCTATGAGATTATTAATTAAAAAATTCACACAATTCTAGCCTATCAAATACATGTTTTACTTGCCTACTAATCTGAGGTACCCTACTTTCGAATCCTGTTACTGTGAGCCACCACACCATTGGTCTCATTATTCCTTGTGATGATGTGGTTGGTATCCTTTCGTTTTCGTTGTTGTTGGCCTGCTATCTTGCTAAATTCATGGGATGACAACTCTCCTCCATCTGGTCCCTACATTCTTTAAACAATTACTACGAGTTGTAGTATAGTTTTATAACTTATTGTATTGCATTTCAATATTTTATTTCATATATACTTTGAATCCTCTCATTCATCTTACTAGAATGATCTTATTTTTTAAAATCATCTCCATTCAATATCTCTCAGTCTTTGGGATATTTTGTAATATTTTATCTATTTCTTTTGAAAATTAATTCTTGAGACTCTAATCAACTCGAGGTGCATTTTCATATCTACATTATAAAATGTATTAACTTTTTTGCAAATTTGTACTATTTACTATTATAAGATTTCCTCATTGACAATATTTCTTCTTTACTTTATATTTTCTTTATTATTGAATTCTCTTGCCTATTATAGCCTCATATATGCTTAGTCTAAGTAGAAAATTGAGTAAAGATGTGATCCATCATAATTCTCTTTTATAATGTGATATTAGAGCCATGATCTAGAATCATTTTAATATTCTCTAGAAACCATCTCATTAATTTTGCTGACGCGAGAGTGTCTCTCCCACTGACTTGGGTGTGAAGAGAGGTGTGGGTGGGGAATCCCGTCTTTCTTACGCCTGGACTAACCGGTCCAGGCGAAGGGAGAGAGAATCGACCCCTCCTCTTAGGTTTGGTGCTTTCTTTCAAACGTGAGGTAACTCCTTAGTCACCCTAGGTCTATAAATATATTTTTTTCATGTTTCATGTCAGTTTTTTATGAGTTTTCTGTCGGGACAGCGATTTTCTTCTCTAAATTTTCCCTTATAGGGCTGTATCCAAGGGTGAGTAGTGCTCCCTTTGTATGTCATTCCGAGGCGGTGATTCTCCTCCAAGGGTCGAATAGTGCTTTCTCTCCTTCTCTTTGCTGCTAGCACCCTAAATCACCTTCTTCTTCGTTGCCTTTGCATTAGAGACAATACTCTTGCTGTTCTGCAGTCCAAAACCCTTCATCTTTATTGCCCCACTCTATCCCAGCCCTTTGCTTTGCTGTCACAGCTATTCTAGGCCTTCCAACTCTCTGTCATCATAGTTCTAGCCCGTCTGCCATTTTCAGCAACCCCACAACCCATTCCAGCCTTCGACAACCACTCTTCGATCACATAGCTGACCCCCACCTCCCATGGATCAAATCCTAGTGTGGTTGTATTGTGTTGTGTTTTCCATTTCAATGTTCTGGGTTTAACCTCCTATTTGGCTTTTTCTGTAATAATATTTGTGCTCTTATTATTATTTGGGTTAACTTCGATATCATTTAGTATTAGAGCTAACATAATCCTATTCCTATCATAAGGTTATCAAATCCACCCGTACCTAACCCCACCTCATCACAGAAATCTTTTCCCTTGTTGATTTTTCAAACCATCCGCCCTAAAATTTTCTTTTCGGCCCTACATCATCCCAATTCACTTACCTTAACCTAGGCACCAACCATGTCACTAAAGAGACAATTGCCAGAGACATTTTTGTGAGGAAATGTTATAATGTTGCGAAAATCACTCATAGAGGTTGTGTGGCAGAAAATCCTCCAACTGCTACAAAACCTTATTGCTTTTAAGAGGAGAACTTAGAGTGGTCACTTTTAGCCTCTACATTGTACTATCTTCTCTCTGATCAACCATTAAGGCACTTAATTTACTATATTTCTCTTCTATCTACATACTTCGGTGAATTATTTTTGTTCTCCAGTGGCGAAAATGTCGTCATTTTGTGTCCTTATTATGCTAGCATCTGTCTACTTTTTCAAACCTATTTGTTGATGCTCTCTGTTGGCAACTCCATTGATGCTCTCTTTTAATACTTTTGTTGGCATATTCTTTTAACACCTCCATAGATGTTTTGTATAAATACGATATATTTGTAAATTGTGCACATTTATACCTCCATTTAAGAATAGTATCTATGCCTGGACACCATTCTAGGTTTCCTAGACCGTCTGACAAAGCACAGTTGCAAAAAGTTGGAGGATTGATTATGGCATGGAAAGGATGGATGGCGATTGAAATAGGGCTTGAATGGCTACGGGGCTGTTAATTAGAGCCTTGGAAAGGGTGGCTTTCTGCTTTGAACAATAGGATGTATTGGTTTCATTGTTTGTTCGGTTGAAAGCAGTGAATAGATGGCATGGGAGGGAATAAGAGGTGAAACCTGTTGCTAGACAATAGATTGGAGGTGCTTGACGGTTGGCTCTGCTGAAAACAATGGTCGAATGTGAATCTACACGATGCAAACAGTAAGGGGGATCCACTACCAGTTCCTAGGCAAGCTACAGGTACAACACTTACGAAAGGAATATGATACAACACCCCAGAGAGCTAAATGCAGAGAAAAATCTCTCTGTGTTTAGAAACTCAGCAACAAAACTGCATCCCAAAATGTGCTACAACAAATAAAAAGTCTTCTGATAGAAAAATAACTAATTGGAAAATAAGAAAATAGGAAGGAACTAGAAATGAAGGAAATGAAAGAAGGAAACTTGCTAAAACTAAAAGAAATAATAAAAAAATAAACGACTTCTACCATGATCGTAGAATCTGAATGCCGCGATACCAACGGACCACTTAATCCCATAGAAATGAGATCACGGGAACCCACTTGCGTTTCTGCATCATTCTCCTCTGCTAGGAGATGTTTCTTCTTCTTCTCTGGAAGGGTTTGGATTCCAATGTTAAATGTTCTTCGTTATAAAACATCCGTATTTTGAGATAGCGCCTCATTAATTTTTTTTAGCTAGTTATTTGGGACGACATTGTTGAATTGAACTATAATTTAACGCCCATATTACTTCATATAGCCTTCCAGAAATAGCTCAAAACTTTCATATTTGTGACATATTGGATTTCCCACGGTAGAGTCAATTTAGGAGGTTGACTGTATGTCTGAAAATCTTGAAAGTTTTTTATCTAGGATTGCTGTGTCTGGTGTCAGCTTCTCGTACTCTTGACCCACTTAGACAACCAATGCCTATCTTGCTTATGCTACTCTTATTGCCTACAAAAGGGTACTTTGTGGCACCACATTCGCAAACTCTGTATGAATGTCTGTCATTTCATACTCTTTATCTTCTAAGAAAATTAATGATAATTATGCTAGAATCTCTCTCATGAGCTCATATTGAATCACTAATATCTCTCCTTCGTTGAGTGCAAGCTGGTATTTTTCTTCATTCTCCTTCTCTGAGTTTTCACTTTCTCCTTCCTCCACGTCTCCCTTATCAGTGAAAGATATCATTCTTCTGTTTAGACAATTTGATGCAATGTGTCTAAAATGATGACACCTAAAACACTTCTTGGCTGAGGCGAACTTGCAAATATTATAGGTCTCCACCTTGTTTTCACTTTGAACTTATTTTACTTCTAGTAGGGTAGATTGGGATGCTCAACTGTGTACTCCTGCTTCCTGACCTTGGGGTTGAACTATGTTTGAGGGGAGGTGTAGACCTAATAATGCGATGTTATCTCCACCTTCAGAGCTAGGGTTTTGCACATTTTGTAATGTTCAACATGGATGCAACTCTACCATGTTCCCAATAGACAATCTCAATCTCCCAAGATATCAGTGTATGGTGTAATTCTTGAGGCTCCACTAGCTCACACTTCAACATAAGATGCTTAAACTCACTTGTATACTCATCTATTAAGAAATCTTGCTGTTGTAATTGGTGAAGCCTCGAGAGCATGTCATGTCTGTAATGTGCTGAGAGGTACTTGTGTTATGTTTCTTTTTTCATCTTGGACTGGTAGTAAGTTTTTTTTTTCTCTCACGTTGGCATAGGAGCTTCAAAAAATTTCACCACAAAAACACTCTTCTTTAGCTTGATGGCGGTCAATTTTACCCTGCTATCATTTGGAAAACCATTGTACTCAAAGACTCGTTCTATCATCTGGAGCCTTTCAATAAACTTGTCTAAATCCATGTGAACATCGAAATTTGGTAGATCCACTTTAACTCTAAATCAGCTTCTCCTTCTATACTCAATGCTAAATCGGTGCGGCATTGGCTCTGTCACTTGAAGCTTATTTGTGGAAATAGTTTTCTTCATCTTCTTCACCTAGGTGGTTACCATTATTACTATGGGTGACTTCCCCATGATGTCTTTTTTCAAAATTAGTGAGCCTTTACTGTAATTGGAGGATTTCTTGCTGCATGTCCTCCATGATAATTTCTTGAGCACCTCGTTGAGAATTTTTCTTTGATAGCTTAGTGTCTCGTCCTTCCAACCGAGATTCACCCCCCATCTGGCTAGCTCTGACACCAAATGTTGTTATTTTAGGTTTCGTAGATGGTGTGATAAAGCACAAAAGGTATTAGAAAAAAGTTGTAGAATTGGTTACGTGAGGTTGTTTGCTGTGGAAAACAGGTTGTAGCTGCGTCAACACTTGTTTTGCTGAAAATAGCTAATAGATGACATGTGGGAGTGAAAAGGAGGTGAGACATGATGAGGGATAGCAATTGGAGGGGCTTGACGATTGGCCCTACTAAAAACAACACGAATCGGTGAGGGGGATCCACCATTTGTTCTTCGACAAGATATAGACACATCACTTGCGAAAGAAATACGGTACATCAATTCAGAGAGAAGAATTCAAAGTGAAATCTCTCAGCAAAAAATTACATACCGAAACCTACTACAACATATAGAAAGAGTGATAATATAAAAATAACTAATTGGAAAATATGAAAATTGGAAAGTTCTAGAAATAGAGGAAAGAAGAAAACTTGATAACAACTAAAATAAATAGTAAAAATAAAACCGGCGGTTGATCCTCACCCGATCATGGGATCCGGATGCCGTGGTACTCGTGGACGTTGGAATCCCATAGAAACAAGATCGCAGGACACCACACACGCTCCCGCGTCCTTCCTTCTAAAGCAAAGTTCTTGTTAACATTTCTCCTCTAATTTGCATTATTCTTTCTTTCACATATTAGTAGCGATTCTCTTGTTACAGCTGCAACTTTTAAGCAAAAAAAGCCTTCAATTATTCATATATCTTCGAAGCCACCTTGAGTTTCCAAAGGAGAATTACCTTTTCTAAATTATCACATTTGTTTATTTCATTATATTAAGAATTTATATTTTTTATTGTTGTATTATTTTCTCATTACTGAAGTTATTCTTATTTAATGTATTTTTATTTTCTCTTGCCTATTTATAGACATCTATTTGTAGTAATCTATGAAATTTAATTATGCACTAAGCACATTTATAATATCTTTATCAATAATTAATATAATACCGGTAAACCTGTCACTAAATTTATTCATCTCAAAAATTTTATTTTTCTATTTTTTTTACTATTCATTTGCTATGTCTATTGTTACCCCTTTCAGCGGACCATAGCTTATAACGTTGTCTAATACTCCTAGATGCTTGTTTTCCATTTTGCTTCTTACAGACAAGCAACACTAATTTTTCTTCATGTCATTGTGTCCAGTATTTTGTTTATGTTCCCGAATGATGGATAATAAGCAAAAGATTACATCCATATAGTTTTCTTTGATAACCCAGATTGTGATTTTATTTATGTTGCTTGGTTTTTTGTAGCTTTTTTTCTTGTATCATAAAAAAAAAGGGTTTTTGGTCTTTGTAGCTACACTTCTGTAAAATCATTTACTCCGATTTAATTTTTTGTTGTGCTTACAGGGGCACCCGGATATATTACGACTAGCTTCTTAAATGGGGCATCTTTTGTGCAAGGTTGGGAGGAAAATTTTTTCATTTCCAAATTGTCCATGCAGCATTTGGTATGGTTCTATGGCATTTATTCTGTGTGGTGTTATCTTCTTGAACTTTCATATCATGGATTTTAGTTAGTAATCTAATGATCAATATTTATGATGGTTTACCAATCACTGTTTTTCTCTGCAATAAATGTCTGATCTTTCTGGACTTAGAAGACCAGTTACCTCTGCCAAACTTGTGTCATTTATTTTGATGGGTTTGTTTTCTATTGGCCACAGAAGCCTTTTGTTTTGCATGTACTTTTGAGTATGATGTTTAGGCTTCATGAATACCGTTAGAGTAATTTATTAAAATAATTG
Organism: Phalaenopsis equestris; assembly: GCF_001263595.1. Taxonomy (NCBI): domain Eukaryota; kingdom Viridiplantae; phylum Streptophyta; class Magnoliopsida; order Asparagales; family Orchidaceae; genus Phalaenopsis; species Phalaenopsis equestris. The sequence goes on from NW_018224089.1 coordinate 371,154, forward strand.
TTGAAATATTTGTAACTTGGTACTAAATTTGAAATCTTCTTTTGTTTTCATTTTAGTTACCTGTGTATGCAGTGGCTGCCCTGTTAATAACGTTTACAATTTTTATGGTGTTTGGTGTGGCTGAATATCTCTATACTATACTAAATGATTGGATAATCTATCGAGGTTTACTGTGTCTTAGAGAATTCTTCTATTCTATGAAGGTGATAATCTTTAATTCCCTTGTTAATAGAAAGGCATAAGATTATCACGTTAGGTGAACCTTAGGTGTCAAAATGGCAGAAAAGAAACAAAACAATATGATCCCTGGGCTAGTAATGGCAAGTAATCCAATTTTGTAGTGGTTAATTCCTGTTGGGATTTGGATAGGATAAGTTCTAAGATTTTTTTCGTCTATCCCACAATTTATTTTTATTTTTATTTTTATGTTTTTTTGTGTAATTATTTTTGTTGCATAAGATCATTTGGAATAGTTATATTTTACCTTTTTAACCTATGCTTCTTCCATACAGCTCTTAATTCTCTTTATCAATTTAATTATTATCTTCTCTTTTAGCATCAGAGCTGCAATATATTTGGTTATTTTAAACTGGTTAATCATTTTCCTTAAAAAAATTATGAATAATATGGCCTTTGCAATATTTTTGTTATCATCGCCGTGGTTTTGCGATTCTTCTTTTTAAATATTGTAAAAATCTTATACATGTTTGAACATTTATACATTTTGGTTTGTGTAGCCTAAATAAATTTGTCACAGGAGTTATTGTTGTTGAAGAATTCTTCATCATAATCTTTGGCCTTAGACCAATACTCAAATTTTCACAATTGTTAAACTTTTATGTTTTTTTTAATGTTGGTTTAAAACAGGTTTATGAACTGTTGATGTGGTTCTTTACCTATTAATTGTTACTTATAGTCAGCAACTTATTCTTAACTTACCTAAATATAATTAACATTAATTGTTGCATGCTTTTAAATTGGAACGATTGAGAACTGTGAATCAGATTCTTATTGTTGCTTCATTTGTAGCTGATTGAATGTCCATCCATTTACGAATTAATGGGATGTGTCAGCTTTAGCTGGGAGGATGTTCCACTTTTGCAAATTTGGAGACGAAGACATGACAGTTCAGGTCAGGTTCATGCGTTGCTGGAATCTTACGAAGCAGATGAAGTTACAACTATAATAAATGAAGCCCTATTGAGCAACAATGTAAGTCTGTAGGAAGTCACTCCCTAGATTTTGGCGTGAATTCTTTTAGGTTTTTGTTGGCTTTTGCATTGTGGGGACAATGATCCTTATAATACATATGGTTGTTAATACGATGTGTTTAGGGTCTATTTCTTCCAACCACAGCAAAGATTTACTGATTCAAAGTGGAAATAATTGCAAATACCCTCAAACTATTTCTTCCAACCACAGCAAAGATTTACTCCTTAAAACTTCTTGATATTTTAATTTTTTTTCTCATAAGGAGCTAAATTATTTAGTGAACAATTTACTCTGAGATTTCCTATTTATGATCCCAATAAATAAAAACAACTCAAGTAAATTGAAATTTTTAATTACATGTTAATGAACTCTTTGTTAGTGAATCTTGTTTCATTTCTGTGGGACAACCTTTAAATGACAGGTTGTCCAATGGATTTTGTCTTCAGCATTTAATCTTGATGTACTGCAAGTAATTGATTTTGTTTTGTTATTTAAGCCTCTGAGAGTGCTTCAAGTGATTAAAAGTTTAAACTATTACTACTGTTTAATCAGATTGCACGGGTTTTTTGTTTATTTATTGAGTAACTATTTAATGTCAAACTTGGCTTTTTTTAGTTTTTTTTTTGTTTCCTTAAATCCTTACCTTCTTTGCTCATTTTGCAGGTCTCATGTGATGGCATGAAATTTCCTTTACCCTTCAATTTAGAGATTTTGAAGTGGGCTAATGAAACACGGAAAATTATGTCAAGTGCCAAGATTCCTGAAACAGTTAATTTTTATAACATATATGGCATTAATATTGACACACCTCACACTATCTGGTATGTTCTTTCAGCTATTATCTTTTTTTTTTCAGAAAGGCAAAGTTTCATAATTTATATTTTTTGAAGTCATCCTGCACATATCACTTGGACAAACATGTATGCAGCAGATTTGTTAGAACACCCGTGTTGGCATTTAGTTAATACTTGAATAACATTTTAAATGTTTATTGTCATAATTACTTAATTGAAAACCTTGCTACATGTCAAGGTTTAGATGAAAGCTTTGAAGTCACAATAAGTTTATTGATTTGGTGCTCATGGTTACACACTTAGCTACCTAACCGTTTGAGTGTATTTACAACGTAGAACTCTCTTACTTCAAGAATTATCACAACTGAGTCTCTGCCACTCACTATATTCTTGGAAGGTGGGACATTTAGACCTTCACAGACTTTAATTCCATTTCCATAACGCTTCATGGACATATTTAAAAATGTGCTTGATTTAGTTTCATTTTAAGGAAATAAACTTGCTAACAAAAAATAGGAACTGAAATTACACAAAGAAGATGCAATTTTTGAAATTTGTCCTTTTGGTGATTGTATGATTAGTTTTTATTGCTTATAAGTTATTTTTTAATTCATTATGACTATATATGTGTATGTGAAAGAGAGAGAGCTTATTTCAAATTGAATTTAACTTATTGTGTGTGAGAGTTTATTTCAAATTGAATTTAACTTGATTCTTTTTATTGGTCAAGTTGAAGGAAAAAAAGGGGCTAGAAATTCACTCGAATTGATACACCAAGTAGAATGAAAAAAAGTTGTGGTATTGCAAAAGTTAATTATATGATCTGTTAAAATGGATCTCCTTTTTCATTGGGGAGTTCTCTCCTACAAATGCTTCGTCTTTCTAGGCTTCTTTCTTATTATGAAATCAAAACTGTCTCTGTTTTTATTTTTGTTTTATTTTTTTAGGCTGTCCCGACCAGTCACCCCAGAAACATGTAGCGAACACCATTTGCCTAATGCAAGCATTTTTATATCAATTAGAACATAGTGGTCTCCTTTGTGAAGAATATTCTCCTTTATCAAGTAGGAATAAATGCTTTATTTAGGCTGATTATGCTTCTCTGCTTTTGCTGTTAAAAGTTGCTTTTTGAGCGACAATTGTTTTTATACTTTTGCAATACAATTTTTTAAGAAAAAAATTAGAAAAAGCTGCCATCCAATGAACACTGTTTTTCCTGCTAAAATATAATTAAAATATTGTTTCAACTGAAGCCTAACTTTGGTGGTATCCCCCAATAAAAAATCTCAAAATTGAAATCTAAACAAAAATTGAATTATGTTGAATGCATAGATTTATCAATTTACCTTCTCAAAGGCATTGAGTTTCGATTAAAGGGAGCTCAAGCTGCTTTTCAGGATCTAAAACACAGGCTTTGCACCATGTAGAAAATAAGGCGTTAAGTGTATTTAAACGTTTTTTAATAAGCTTGATGTATTGGTTTCCATCACCCAGGTTTCCGCAACTTGCAGATATGAGTGTGTTTGAAGCCTACTTAAAATTCTTGTAATTACCTAAGCTTTGCTCATTAGTATCTTCTTTGCTTTATTGGCAGCTACGGGAGTGAAAAAGCACCTATTGCGGAACTAAAAGAACTGATGTCTGCCCAGGTGATTTCTTTTGCTGAATAATTTTAACTCTTGGTTGGCAGAAATGGGCATTTGCTAAAGTGTGATGCTTGTGGCTTCTAAGAACTCCTTTTGGCTTTTGTAGTTCATGGTCTCACATTTGAACGCTTTTGTTAGGTGATTTCTTAATATGATGTTAAAATTATCTTGTCTATTTGATTGTTTTGGTGTTTAACTAGAGGATTTCTAATTGATAGCCATGTTATGATTAGTTTGAGATAATTATATAATTCTTTTCTCTTTTTCGTTTTAAGACATTTAGTCTCTTTTAGTTGGGCTTTAAACTAGACAAGTTTGTGAGACCCCTTAAGTAGAATGTGAATTTAAACTCTTAAACATTGAAGTGGCTTGTAAATGTTAGAATTTTGTCAGAAACTTCCAAGTTAAGCATGCACGTGCGTGAGAACTTTGATCTCCTGGGAAATTACACCAGTGAGACACAACCGTAAGATCATTAAGCCAAAGCGGATAATATCTTGTTGAATGAGAGTTTGATCTCTCACAAATTGTATCGGAGCATTACACCAGCATGAATATAAGAATTAAGTGTCATACAGAACAAATTGCTATATCATGGGAGATATTTCTTGAACCCTAAATGGGATAAAATGTTATATGATGAGACCTGGTTCTTGAATGTACATGGGTTACCTCTAGAATCTTATTTGTCTGGTAGATGATTTGGGGGTAAGGATATTGATGAGGACGTCAGTTATTTAATTAGAGATTGTGAAACCCCTCAAATTGAATGATGCTAAACTGTTAAACATCATGGCACCTTTAGGTGTAATGTTTGCAATTTTATTTAGAACTCTATAGCTATCCATGCTCGTATGGGAGCACTCTCAGGATGAGTGACATTTTGGAATGTTACAAAAACAAGACAAAATCATAAGAACATTAGGCCAAAGCTGGTAATATCTTGATGAATGAGAGTTTGATCTTTTACAAAATTAGTTTCATGCTCTTTTTGACCCTCTAAGATCAAATTAAGACGTAATAGAGGCAGACATGTCAGTCAGATATAATTTTCTCCAACACTTGTCCCAATGTTTAAAATTTAGGATTGAGTAGAAAATTAATTTGTCTTGATGATCATAGAATAAAACCATGCTTTTTTTTCACAATCTCTTAAATACACTCATCAGTCATTGATACAAAAGCGTGCTGAACTGTAAATTATCAAAGCATACTACAGAGCATTTGAGAAATGCTATAAAAAATTTATATCTGCCTATAATTTTTAACTTACATAATGAATCTTTTATAATACATTCAAAATTGTACTTCAAAATTCTATGATATAGGTAAAAGTTTGGTCATCTGGCTTGGTTCCACCTTTTATTTTCTCTTGCCTAAAAAAAAAAATCTAAAATTGAGATAAACAATTCTAATACATAATTAAAAAAATGATATATATATATATATATATATATATATATATATATGTGTGTATGTGTGTGTGTGCGTGCGCGCTGCATGCCGTGATTTGTTGTTTGGCAGAGTTGACTTCTTGTCACGGGTTCGATCCCCAGTGGCGCTGGGTTCTCGAATATTTAGGCACACGGCGCAGACTCTCATCATGGGGCCTAATGCATGGAAAATCGATAGTTGGGTGCCCAAATACCGATTTCATTTAATATATATATATTTATATATTTTTTTTTGAAAAAAAGGTTGCAATTATCCAGAAGATTATTTTAAAACAAGAGCATTGTTCATGGTCCTCCCAAATTTCAGTTGAATCTCAACATGCAAAAATAACATCCATAAAAATTACAACTAAACACTATGAGTTTCCCTTTCATCAATTACGATCCTAATCACTAGTAGTGAAATAGTTTCAACTCACTTCGCTTCCTCCGAAATTAGTAGAGATTTGATGTTAAATCCTTCACTTTAGACGCAACAAGTTCATATTCTGTTGTAGGCTTCTCTTGCACCTCTTGGTCCAACTCCCCCTTCTTTGGCTTTGTCATCACAAGAATGCAGCATGTTGGCCTCTTCGTTATTGTAGATGTGGCAAGATCCTCCCGTGACGGAACATATATATATGGAATGTCAGCTTCCTCACTAAGTATGGAGACGTTTGTGATTACATCAATAGGTGAAATATTTCCAGGAATCACGAACAACTCTTTATGACCACGACGAATGCTTTTAACCACTTCCTTTACTCCCCTCCTCACGCATTTAGCTTCAGTAGCTCTGCGAATGAGCTTGTGAGTTGGCTTGCACAGTTTTTTGCTTGCGAGGGGTTTGGCTATCGGCGCGAGAGCAATCGCTGTCTTTTTCTCCTTTATGACCATCTCGTTCTCGCTATCGCTACCCATCTTGTCTTTTGCTTCGCTCTCAGAGGGCTTGCTAAGGTTTTAGGAGATGCGTCCACCTTGAATCTTGGACTTAATAAGTCCAAATGTCTCGCGAGCTCTTCGTGTGAGTTATTATGACATAGACGAGGATTGAATTCTAGAAATAGACAAAAATTTTAATGCCCCTATCAATCGAATTTGTCAACACCTATTGCCAAGCTTATTATATAAATCATCAAAATCTATAAATTCTATTTTATTCACATCCTTTTTTTTATTAAGAATTCTTACTTTCTTATATATTAGTAATTGCTTTATGGAATCTGATTTGCCAATGCTAACATTAACTTTTTAAACCCCTATTGTCAAATGAATGAAGCTAAACAGTTAAAAATCATGACGCCTTTACGTTTAATGTTTGCATTTTTAGCAAGAACTCCACAGCTAACCATGCTTATATGGGTGCACTCTCAGAATGAGTGACCTCTTAGAAAGTTACAAAAATGAGATAAAATCATAAGACCATTAGACCAAAGCAACAAATTTCTTGATAAATGAGAGTTCGAGCTTTTACAAAATTAGTTTCACGCTCTTTTTGACTCTCTAAGATCAAAATGAGACGTAATACAGACAAACATGTCAGTCAGATATAATTTTCACTAACACTTGTCCTAATGTTTAAATTTAAGGATTGAATGGAAAATTATTTGTCTCCATGATCATAGAATAAAATCATGCATTTTTCACAACCTTTTAAATAAATTCATCAGTCGTTGATACAAAACATGCCTAACAGTAATTAGCAAAGCATACTACAAAACATTTGAGAAATTAATATATATATATCTTCCAATAATTTTTAACTTATATTATGTATCTTTTATTCAAAATTATACATCAAAATTCTAGGATAAAGGATAGAGGTTTGGTCATCCGGCTAAGTTCTACCTATTATTTTCTATTGCCTAAAAAATAATTAACGTAATTAACTAATAGCAAGATAAATATATATTAATATATATATTGACAAAAGAAGAAAATATATTAAGTTCAAACAGAAGTTACAATTCTAAGGTGGGGGGCTTTGACTAAGTCCCCATGAAGCAAAAAACTGAGAGAGGGGGTTGGTAAGGATGATACAATTACTTCTTCTGATTTCCCTCCCTCCTGGCAAAGAAATTTGCAGGCCTATTCCCTTCCCTATATATGAATTTTAAAGTGACTCTCAATACATTACACATTGATTTGATCTATTTTGTCCACTGTAGAATGTGCCAAGGGGGAGTAGCACTCCCTCTGACATAGTCCAATAGTATAGAGGAATCCACTTCAATCTATAACATCTTCCAGTTGTTGATAATAGCTAGTTTGAGAGCCCACTACATAGCCAGAGCTTCAGATTCTTGGGCATCTGTTGACCTCATTTTTAGTGAGGTCTAGTTTTCCTCTTAGGGTTTAGGATCTAGCCTTAGGGATCTCCCTTTGACTATCTTAGAACCTTAGAAGTGGTGCCCGCCTCATTGTAATTTGACCTACTTCCGTCCTCTTTTGTGGTTCCAAGTGTGTGGTATCGACTTCTAGCATTTAGAAGGGTGAAACCAACATGAGGAAACCCAAAAGGGATCCCTATAGGACCTTTTTGAGCCTTAGGGTGGCCTTCTGCACAATTCGCACTCCCGCGCGCACAAACTTCGCAATTCGGAGAGCCAACACGTCCGATCGCCATAATTCACATCGCTTGCACTGTTACCCGTCGAAGACTCGAATGAAATTTTTGAAACAATCGATCGCGGGTCAATATTTTTGTGAAATTTGAATTTCGACGCGTTTTTGACCCGATCGTCGACGACGTCGTCCGAGCGACCCCGGATGACGAAACGGACTGCGCCAACGCGTCCGGAACGTCAATTTTGCCTAGGGAGGACACCTATTTTGTCGCATCGTCG
>NW_018224089.1:379738-381088 GCF_001263595.1 Phalaenopsis equestris
TTTTTCTCTTGGCCGAGGCTTTGAGCCTGTCTCTGTTGGATGAAATAGCATGCTTTTTTTTTTTTTTACTTGGCTGAGATGGAGTTGTGGTGTCGTTCTCTTATAGGAAGCTTGAGATATATCTTTGAAATGGTTCTAGCACTTTTGGCAAGCATGTTGGAGTTTCGGTTCTAGCTTTTTATCACCTGTTTTAGCTTAAAATGCATGTTGAAGAGCTTCTTCTATTTCTCACGAATATAGGGAGTTTGATTTAGCTCCTCATGTGGCATCACCCCTGTTCAAATACTTGTTGGAACCGTTTCATGCGTGGAATATTTAGATATGCAGGTTGGACGACTTGGTTTTTGCCTACAGGTGGCTGGAACTCTAATTGCTACTAAAATATGAGGTTATATCAATGCTTGGGCTTGTTTTGATCTCGTTGAGCTCAGTTTTGGCTTACTGTTTCTGTTCGAGCTCGGTTTTGGCTTCTGGTATTTGTTGAGCTCGGTTTTAGCTTACTGTTTCTTGTTGATTTTTGATTTTGGCTGATTCGAAGCCACGGATTTGGCTTTGATGCCTTCATGAGTTCGGTTTTGGCTTGGCTTGGCTTTTGCTGGGCTCGGGTTGGGTATGTTTAACCTCTGCTGGGCTTGGGTTGAGTATGTTTAGCCTTGCTGGGCTTGGTTTGGTTCTAAGGCAGGCTGTGTTGGCTCTTTACCTTGGTTGACTGCGATTTTATTTATAGATGGAAGCTGACTATAGCTTTGTTTCATGTTTGGAGTTCGGCTTTGGCTCTGTTTCTCAATGGGGCTCGGTTTTTTTGGAATTATTTCTTGCTGGAACTTGGTTCAGTTTCTAATGGGGGGGTTGTTGTCACTTTGTTTGGCTTCTGCTGAGCTCGGTTTGGCCTTGCCTGATTTCTGTTGGGCCCGGGTTGACTTGAGTATTGTAGATGAATCAAGTTTGCCATCCAAAATGAAAATCATACTTGTTTCAGTGATCCTTTCATTCAATTAGGGAGGTGTGGCTGCCTTTTGATGGTCCTTTTGATTGGCTTTGATTTTGATTGGCTTTGGCCGTGAGCCCCTTGTGCTTTGGGTGGCTTCTGGTTATAGGCTTTGGTAGTTGATCTTTCCTAAACCATGAGCTCTCTCAATCCTTTTGGGCCCTTTTATTATCCTAACTATATGTTTCATTTGCTTATGCCTTAGTTGCTGTGGCTGTGGGCTTTGCTTGTGCCTTAGGTTGCTGTGGCTGTGGGCCTTTGTGTGTGTCCTGAGCTGTCGTGGCTGTGGGCCTTATTTGTGCCTTAGCTGTTGTGGCTGTGGGCCTTGTGTGTGTCCTGAGCTGTCGTGGCTGTGGGCCTTA
>NW_018224089.1:381946-393991 GCF_001263595.1 Phalaenopsis equestris
TTTCGTTGTTTTAGATGGATCAGTGTCTCCTCTCTCTCACCCCATTTTTTTTCTTTTATTTCCTTGCTTCTTGGTTCGGGTTTTTCGATGCTTATGTCCGATGCATAAGTGTCCGCGTATAGCCTTTTGCTATACGTGAAACCATCAAGCAAGGTCGCAAGTAGTCGTTTTGGGGCGTACGGTGTTGATGATAAAGGCACACTGAAGATAGAGCAAAAAGATGTCATATCCTATAACGTCAAGATCCAGGCATTTGATGAATAATAGGATATGATATCCTTTACCGACATAAGTCTAGCGGGAGTTGGCTCGAACCTCCTCAGTGGGTCGGCGATCCTATGCCTGACAGTGTAATCATCTTGTGGACAATAAAAATTGCTAAAATCTATTTCAAAATATAAAATACATTCTTCTTCATAAAACAAGATTTGATAATCTTTTTCAAGATTTATGTGTACGTCAAAAATATAAAAATACGTTTTTAAAATACATTGTCCACCTGACGAATACCTGTTTAGGCTGGGAGATAGCCCCCTAAGTGAGGTTCAGGACACCTTTCTAGACGAGTGACGGGTTCTGTACATTCGGGTGACCGAGCAGCCTTCGTGGTCCCTCGAGAATAAATATATCTGAGCCTAGTCCCATACGAGTGCTTGCGGTCCCCCTGTCCGGGTTTTCTTTTTGTTTTATCAAAGTTTTGGTGGACGAGATATTCGTTTTACTTTTCTTTTCTTTCGGGATTTCCCCCAGGAGTTTTGAGGATTTTCTTTTACTCGAGTCTCTTTCGTTGATTTTCTCGAGTTTCTCCGCTTTTCTTCGGGTTTCCTGGACGACGTTTCTTTCAGGATTTACTTTTTGAGATGCATTTAGGTTTGTCATGCTCAAAGGACAGCGGATTTTACAGGCATACAGGTTTGCTTTACATTTTACAGTATTTAGTTTTCCTGCTTCTACCTGCTACTGCTCTTCTTATACAGCATGTTACACTTGTCTTGCTTCTCCATGTACAGCATGTTACACTTGTCCTGTTTCTACCTGCTTTCATGTATAGCATGTTATACTGCTTTTATTTTCTGTCTACTACTGTTTCGCTTGCATGCTTCACATTTTGCAACTTTAAACATGTTTACTCTTCTTTACATAGGATGTTTAGAGGACTACAACCATAGGGCCGTTTGATTTGATACTACAACTGGACACCCTAGAAAACTTAAACTCGGCACGTCGAGGAGCTTGGAGCTAGCGCAGTGGGCAGCACGGCCATCTTCAACAGCAAAACATGTCTTCCCCAGCAAAACCAATCCTTTTCCTAGAAATTAAACAACAATCCATAGGTTTTTGAGGTTGTTTGCCTAGCGCAACATAAATCCTCCACCTTTTTTTCTTTAGGCATTCGTATAGCTCTGCCGTACGATTTAAGCCCTAAACTCGTTCTAGGTTCCGAGGTTGTCGCCTGATACGACGTAAACCCTCATATCTTCTAGGCAATTTGAGTGACCCTGTCACGCAAATATAAGCCCTAATTAAATAAAATTGGCGGGATAAAACACTTTAATATTTTCTTCTCAAAATTGGAGCCAAATCATAGGATAGACTGGGAAGTCACTGAGGTTCCCCTCAAGATCTGTGGCTTCCCCTAGTTTCTCTTCATTTGGATTCCTTAACAATGTTCCAGATTTGAGCTTTTCCCCTTCACACCTCTTCGTCCGATTTCGTTGTAAAGTCCTATCCTTTTGACCTCTTTGAAGACATTATCCCCTGATTTTTATCGAGAGTTTTCTTAGGTGACCTCGGTCATTTGAGATGTAATTAACTATAGGGGCTTGCCCTTATAGGGAGCTTTTCCGAACCCAGCTTAAAATAAACCCTATTTAATTATTTGTATTAAATAGGGGAACTTGTCGGCAAATAAAATGGTTTCGCAGACCCAAACGGACGTCATATCTTTCTTAGTTTATTTGATAGAGCTTCATCCTCAGGTCTTGTGTTTATTCTTCGGGGTAGATACAGGATTTGAGGTAGAGCGCTCTTTCATTTAAACTGTGAAAAATATGAGGTCAGTTTGATTTCGTATTTTTCTAAAATTATATATATATATATATATATGTAAATTAAAACGGCGGCCGACAGCTTCTTACGGGCGACCCCCAAACGCAACTCCCCCTCTTTTTAAACGCCGACAGCATCCACAGCAGAACATGGACTGATAGAACATTAGACATTTGCCATTATGGTCTCTGAAAACTCCCCCAATCCCAACCCCATGTGAAGAGTAATTTCCATCAGTGTTAACTTTAATCATAGGGAAAGGAGGTTTGTCCCAGAATACCTTGATTACATAAAGGCTTCTTTGGCCAGTAGTAACAACAGTTCTGAGGATATTGGGGAACTTCTTTAGTTAAATGAGCTTACTAATGAAAGTTAAGCAATTGGAAGCCACCTTGGATGGAGCACCTGGGATACCATAAAAAATTATCTGATTTCTGGCTGTCCAGATAAACCAGGCAGCAATAGAAGGTATTGGGCCCAACTTTATACTCTCCCAGCACCTCCAGCATTCAAAAATATTCCACCACTACAGATTCAGTGTATCAATTTTCAGGACTTGTATAATAGCATTCCAGACCTCCTGGGAGAATTTGCAGCCAAAGATTAGATGGCTGACAGATTCCCCATCCTCCTTGCACAGATAGCAAATGGAAGGACCCTTCAGACCTTTGAGTTTCAGTATATCATTTATTGGTAGCAATTTATGGAAGATTTTCCAACAAAAAAAGGACATGGATGGGGAGAGATACTTATTCCAGAGGCAGTCCCCCCAATTTACCCTTTCCCATTGGTAAAGCTTGCTATATATATTTTTGGTGATGCTTTGATTGGGCTTGCCTTCAATCACTATTTTGTCTTTCTGATATCTGTCAAATGGCAGTTTAGAGATCCTTTCAACGGATGGGTGATCTAGGAAAGAGCTAAGAAAATCAGCAGACCAAGAGTTGCCCTCCCAGCAATCTTCAACCAAGAGATCAGTATCACACTCCCCAGCTGGAGGATTAATGATATTTTCTGGACACCATCTATCAAGCCAGAAATTAAGTTTCCCTTTCCCAATGTCCCATATAAATAAATTTTCTGTTTGAGTTCTTATCTTCAGGAGGCTGATCCAGATTCTGGAATCCCCAGTCTTCCTGGAAAATTGATTTGGATGAGCATGTTTGCAATATTTAGCCCACATGAACTTGGACCATAAGGTATTTTGTTGTCTAAAATTGAGCCACGGTTTATATAAACTCAGCTGTTGTAACTGTTGAAGACCTTTAAAGCCTATTCCCGCAGCAGACTTTGGTTTTGTAATTTTCTGCCAGCTTGCCCAGTGTAGTTGCTTTCATTGGGCTTCCTACAGAAATTTGTTGAAGGTTCTCTCCAGTAATACTTGAGTGCTCTTCTTCATCACAGCCATTTGTAGTACATATGAAGGAAAAGTTGTTAGAATGCTTCTCAATAATGTTATCCTGCCCCCATTAGAAAGAAAGGAGATAGTCCAGCCTTGTAAAGTTGAATTGATTTTGTTGACTACCTCATCAAAATGAGTAAGTTTGGTTCTCCCTTTAAGTAGAGGCACACCCAGATACTTAAAAGGCATAGCCATGGCATAGCCATGGTACAGAAACCAGTGAGGTTGAGGATCCATTGTTTAGTAGACATAGCAGTCCTCTTGCTGAAAAGAATCTGACATTTCTCTTTGTTGAATAACAGCCCACACACAGCTTGGAATTCCAACAGACAATTGTATAGAAGACTGGTGGTTGCTCTACTGGCCCTGGAAAAGATAATTATATCATCAACATATATGAGATGATTTATATCCAAAGTGGATTTGTGATGGTATTTTGCATATTGTTTCCTTTGGGATTGCATATCCATCAATCTAGATAAATAGTCCAGAGCCAGAATGAAGATGGTGGGGGGCAAAGGATCTCCTTGTTTTAGTCCCCTAGATGCAGTAAAGACAACATGATTTTGTCCATTAACAAAGACAGAGTGGGCATTCCCCATCAGCCATCTTTTAATGATCTGGCAGGAGGCCAAAGGGAAACCCCTGGCTTTTAAGGAGTCCAACACAAACTCCCAGTCAATTAAGTCATAAGCTTTTTGTAGATCTAATTTATAGATAAAGTTTCTTCCCCTGCAAGGTTTGTCCAAATCATTTAGTAATTTCTGTGTAAAGAGGAAATTGTCTCCAATATATCTCCCTTTCACAAAAGCTGCTTGTTTTGGACTGACCAGTTGTTGGAGATAGGGGCGGAGTCTCTTAACCAGTAATTTGCTAATTAATTTGGAGACCACATTGGTCAAGCTGATGGTCTTGAACTTATTCCACTGATCTTTAGAAGAAGATTTTGGCAACATAACAATTGTGCTAGTGCAAAAATATTTAGTCAGGTCTTGACCCTGAAAAAAAACTTTGAATGGCCTGGACCAAATCCCCTTTAATTATCTGCCAAGCTTTGTTGTAAAAATCTGAAGTGAAACCATCAGGGTCTGTTGCTCTTGCACTGTCAATGTTTGAAAGGGCCTGCCAAATTCCCTCCTCAGTAGGGCAAGCCTCCAAGTTAATGTGTTGGGAGATTTCTTTATCATTAGTAAAAAGTTCTGGATCTAGTGGAGGTCTGAAGTTTTCAGAATTCTGCATCAGATTTTTACAGTAATTTACAGCACTGTCTGCAATGTCTTGAGGTTTCTTTAACCATCTGCCTTGTTCATCCTTGATGGAGGTGAATAGCATTACATTTCTTCTATACTTAATACAGGCATGAAAGTATTTGGTATTTCTATCTCCATCCATGAATCTTTTAGCTGAAGCCTTCTGTTTCAGGAAATCTTCTTGCCTTGCCACAGCAGTCAGAAGCTGCTCATTTGCTGCCCAAAGTGAATCTTCATCAACAAGCCCATTACTTGCCTTTGCCTCCAGCTCTATGAGGTATCTTTCATCTCTTTCCACTTTTGCCTGAACATTCCCAAATGTGTCCCAATTCAATTGGTTTAAGGCTTTCTCAACTTTCTTCTGTAGAATCCATAATCTGATCCAGGGGTTATGTTGATCAATATCTCTCCAATGTGTAGCAACAGTGGATAGGAAGGTCACATGATTAGACCAGAAATTTAAGTATCTGAAAGGGGCTTTTCCTTGCTCATGAGTAGCAGTAATTGTAATTAGGAGAGGTCTGTGGTCAGAGCCTGCAAAATTCAAATGGATGATAGAGGCATTTATGAAATTTTGCATCCAGTGATCATTTGCAAAAAATCTGTCCAGTCTCTCCCATAATTTTCCCCTTCTCCAAGTGTATTCAGGACCAGAAAATCCTAAATCAAATAAACCAGATGCTTGAATATTGTCATTAAAAGTGGTCATCATGAAAAAACTTGGGGGCCTGCCGCATTTCTTTTCAGAAGGGGAGGCAAGACAATTAAAGTCTCCCCCCACCAGCCAATAGTTATTAGTAAGTTGGTTAATATTCTTGAGTTCCTGCCAAAGCTCTTCTTTAGCAGTTCTTGTGCACCCAACATATACAATAGTGGCCATACCAACTTGGCCAGCTAAATCAAAAGAGAAATGAAGGAATTGGGTGTGATCAAGTAGGATGGAGCAATTCAGCTCCCTTCTATAGAAAATCCATATTTTATTGTTGCAGTTAGGGAACAGCTCAAAACCTGGGAAAAATTTAAGAAACTTTTGGGGATTATGGTAAGCCAAAGGCTCTAAAATGGCTAAACACCATAATTTATGTTTTCTGTTTAGATTTTGTAGCCTATTTAATGAAAGGGGGTGGGCAATCCCCTTTATGTTCCAGCAGAGAAAATTAATCATGGTGAAAGGATTTTGCTCTCCCCATAGTCAGCCTAGTGAGAGATTCCCTTCTAGTTGAGAAAGAACTTCCTACCTTCACAATTCAAGTGTCATCTTGAGCCTCACTAGGAAATTTTTTCTTTTTTCTACCCTTCTGTGTCTGCCATTCCTCTTCCATGAACTGCTGCATTTCCTGGACTATATCTGGGGTTGGGGGTACAAGTGCTACTTGTATTTGTATTTCATTATGTGGAGGTGTTTCCTCAGCTACAACATCTTCAACTATGTCTGGGTGAGCGTCAATATCTGTATGAACAACCTCAATTTCAGCAGGTTGCACCCCTCTTGGAATGTCCCTCAACATTCAGTATTTGTGTCTCATACTTCAAACCCTCCTTGTGGTATTCAGGTTCTAGTGCCACCCTTGTGTTTTCCAACTCTTTTGTATGCATATTGAAATGTGACTCAATTTTATCTTTCCCCAAGCTCTCCTTATCTGGTAACATGGTTTCTTTTCCGGATTTAGTTGAGGGTTTTAAATTTGGATGCAATCTATAACAGTGATCCTGAGTATGTCCAAACGTACTGCAGTGGGTGCAATAATGTGACTGTTGTTCCATTATAATGGTTGCTAATATCCATCACTAGTTGTTCCCAACCATACCTCCTCCGTAGGAGGCAAAGTGACGTCTCTCTCCATTAGAATTTTGGCCACTGAAGGCCTTGATAAATTACATGTAGATATGTCTAGTTTCATTGGCCGGCCAAGTAATGCCCCAATAGAGAACAACACTCTATGATTGAAGAAATGAAGCTTCAGATTAGGAAGCTTGTACCA
This sequence comes from Phalaenopsis equestris, assembly GCF_001263595.1. NCBI lineage: Eukaryota > Viridiplantae > Streptophyta > Magnoliopsida > Asparagales > Orchidaceae > Phalaenopsis > Phalaenopsis equestris. Next base: position 388,630 of record NW_018224089.1, read on the forward strand.
AATAGGTATGATGGGTAATTCTTTCTTTGGATCAAATGCTGGGGTCAACTTTAATAGTTTCATTGAGCAGTCCTCAATCTGTATAAATTTCTTAGAAAACACTTTAGCATAGTCTTCTTCTTTAGTAAGATGAATCATTACATGTCTTCCATCAAAAAGGCCAATTTTCCAATTTCCCACTAGCATCATGTCATCAACTGTTTTCCTGATAGAGTCCATCTTTGGATTAGCCATAATAAATTTCCCAATAAGAGTAAATCTCTAAGTATTTGCCAGACTATTAACTTCCTGCTGTGAGAAGATGATAGCATGCTTTCCAGACTTCTTACTTCCCTTCATAATCAGATCACAGTCCACCTTCCCGGCCAAAGCATCATAGTAAACTTGAGGAAACACTATTTTGTCACCAAGAAAGTTTCCATTTGGTTCCAACCCTGTCACAGCAGCATAGGACTGCTTTCCCATAAAATTTGGGTCAGCAGCCAACAGCTTAGTAGCCATGAGGAAGTCCCCAAAACAGACCAAAGAGACAAATGGAACAGTGTTTCCGAATTCAAAAAAATCAAAACCCGGGAAACCAAAAAACTCAATAGACAGGAAGTCCAAGGCAAGAACAAGCTCCCAAAACACCAAAGTAAAGCAAACCCTCAGTCAGGAAGCAGAAGACCCCAAAACAGACCAGATAACCAATGGAAAAGTGCTTCCAAAATAAAAAAAACCAAGAATCCGAGAAACCAAAAAACTTCTCAAAAAGGGAGACCAAGCCAAGAAAAGGTTCCAAACAAGTTCCGAAAGGGCAAAACCACTCCACCTCCAACTTACCAGCCCACCATGGAGTTCCTCTATGAGTGAAACCCTAGCAGAGCTTCCTGCACTGCCACCATGCTGTTTTATATATATATATATATATATTAATATCTCTTTATTCCAGGTTGCTAGGGCAATATTGGAGAACTCAAATGACAAAACATTGGTTCATCTTATATATGCGAATGTGACATATGATGACATCCTTTTAAAGGTTAATAATACAAATTGTGACATATCTGAAGCAGATTCTATAAAGTGTCTTTATTGTATCGGCTGAATAATGTCGCAATCTTGTGTTTTTGTGTATTGATTGTCGTTTCCTATATATATTTCTTTTCCAAAATAAAAATGGTAATCCTGTGTTCTTGTATATCTTGGAAGAATGTGAAAGAAAACAAAAGAGAAAAAGTAATGTAAAGGAGGCATCCTCTGTGCCGCGTCCAAAAGCAAGGACTCCATCCCAGCCTGTGTCTTCAAAAAATGTGATCCTCCTGTAATACATGACAAAACCAGCCAAGCCAAACAAAAAGAGGTAAACAAAAAGAGAAAATTCAGCAAAGTCCACCTAACCGAACAGTTGATGGCCAAAACACAACATCTTAGAACCGAATGTAGGGGAGATTTAAGGTATCTCCAATGATAAGTCTCCGAAGAGGGGAGTGGGATGTGTGCCAACTTGACAAGCCTCCCCTGCATTTTTGGCAAGCCAATCCACAGGAGAGTTGCCCTCTCTATGAATAAACTTCCATTTAACCTCAAGATGTTTTCCAGTTATAACCAGTTATAAGGGTCATTATTCTTTTAAAAATACCAATTAAATCCCAAAGAGGAGAAGTAGTACCAACCAAAATATCATAAAGCATTTTTGAATCAATCTCCATCTCTAGCTTACGAAAATTGAAGATGTTGGCCACGACTAAAGCCAAAAAGACTCCCCAACATTCAACAACCAAAGAAGTTTCGACAATAACTGGGTAAGAGAAAAAGACAAGGCATTTCCCCTCAAAATTTCTAAACCCCCAACCGCAACATAGTTAGCATGCCAACAGCCATCAACACTTAATTTCACATAATTAGCATGCGGGGAAGACCACAAAATAAGCCGAGGGATCTTAGTGGTTTTAACCACAGAGGAGCTAGCTCTTAAAGCTTTATTATAATAGACAATCACATATGCAACAACCATAGTAATTGAGGGGGGAGAGGTGTGATATTTAAAACTATTTCTGGAGTTCTAAAGGAGGCAACAAAACCAATAAAGGGAGGGGAAACCTCCCCTTACAGGCATCAAAATCCTTCCATTGTCATAAATAATTAGTTAAAGATCCTCTATGTGTCCAAGAGAAACCAAAGTGAGATGTCCAAAAGAAACCAAAATGAGCGCCAATCATATCCCAGACCTCCAAAGAGAAAGCACATTTAAAGAAAATGTGTGTTGTATCCTCCTTCATTCTACACATAGGGCATTTAGAGGCTAATTTCAAGCCCTTAAGCTTAAGAATTTCATCCAATGGGATTAACGACATAAGATAACACCAAAGAAAAAATGATATAGAAGGAGATAAATATTTATGCCAAATCCATTTCCCCCATATCCAATCACGATGTGAGTGTAGAGTGCTATAAATGAGCTTGCAGATCGAGAGAGAATTGCTTCTTTTCCACATGGGGAGATCTCTATGAGTAGGAGTGATGGGGATTGTGAGTATATGCTTTGCATTTTGTTCCTCAACCGTAGAGCATAATTTAGAAAAATCCCAACCTTCATTATCAAAGAAATCAAAGACCAATAAAGAGTTAGAATGAGGGGAGTGAGATAAGCCAAAATTTTAGGAAAATCCTCAATTTTCATTCCAGAAGGAAACGCTCCCCTCTCCAATATCCCAAAAAATGAAACCATTTGTTGTATCTCTAGCATTCACCACAACTTTCTAAATACGAGAATCTCCAACCGTCCAAGAGACCAAGGAAGGGTGAATATTTGCACAATATTTTAGCCTCATAAACATGGCCCAAAGAGAGGAACCCAATCTAAATTTGAGCCAGAGCTTACAAAGGTTCACTTCCACAGTATGCTTTAGTGCTTTAAAACCGAGACCACCAGCCTCTTTAGGCTTACAAACTTTATGCCAAGTACTCCAGATTTTCTTTGCACCATTCCCCACCCAAAGAAATTTATTAAAGAGATTCTCCATAGTACAAATAACACTTTTTTTGGGATTGAACACTTGCAAAGCATATAAAGGATTGCTCTGGAGAAGACTAGTAAGCAAAGAGATCCTGCCCCCAGTGGAAAGGAAAACATTTCTCCAATCATGCACTTTACGTTTGATTTTATCAATCACATCGTCCATATGCACCTGCTTTCTTCTCCCCCTTATTAGATTCACCCCAAGATATTTAAGAGAAAGAGAGACATTCTGAAAACCTGTAAACATAACACCCCATTGAATAATATGCTGCTTAACCTGTTTGCCAAAAAATAATTGACATTTGTCACTATTGAAACGAAGACCGGAGCAGCTTTGGAAATCCTGTAAAAGCCCCATCACTTGTTTTATGGCAAGCTTAGAAGCGTTAGAAAAATAATAACATCATTTACATAAGCAAGGTGAGAGACCATCATTTTAGCTTTGTTGGAATACTGAACATGTGGATGTGAGAGTTGGAAACTGTTAAGCATCTTAGAGAAATAATCAAAAGCTAAAATGAAAATAATAGGAGAAAGAGAATCTCCCTGTTTGATGCCCCGAGATGCAGTGAAGAAACCATAAGACTTTCCATTGACCAAGACATAATAATAATTGTTGGCGAGCCATCTTTTAATCAAGGAGAAAAAACTTGTATTAAAACCTCTAGCTTTGAGAACATTGATGATGAAATTCCAATTTAAGGTATCAAAGGCTTTTTTGATATCAAGATTGATAACCAGATTGTCACCCCTACAATTTTTATCAAGATCTTGTAAAATTTCTTATGTCAATAGAATATTATCAGAAATGTCACGACTTTTAATGAAAGTCGATTGTTGAGGAGAAATAAGAGAAGGAAGGAGAGGTTGGAGACGGGTCATAATCACTTTGCTGATAATTTTAGAGACAACCGAGGTTAGTGATATGGGCCTAAAATCCTTCCAGTGTGATTTTGTATTAGACTTAGGGATGAGAACAATCAAAGCAGCAGAGAAATACTTTGTAAGATCAAATCCCTAGAAAAAGCTTTGAATAGCCATCTTAACAATGTCCCAACAAGAAATATAAAAGTGGAGGTGAAACCACCAGGGCCAGGAGCCTTATGTGAGCTAATATCTTTAAGGGCATTGAAAATTTTCAACTCAGTAGGGGGTTCCGACAAAGAGAGATTGGTGATCAAAATAATCAGAAATAATATCAGTGATAGGTGGAGTATCAGCATAAAGAGGAGAGACATAGGATCCAATCTGATCAGCATCAGTAAGAGTGGAGCCCTCATTAGTAACAATCTTGATCATGGTGTTTATGTTACGGCGATGTTTGATAGTGGCATGAAAGTATTTGGTATTTCTGTTACCATTCTTAAAATGATTATCACAAGCTTTCTGTCTGAGGAAATCTTCCTCAATAGAAATTTCCTCTAAAAGAGTGTGGTGAGCATCCGCGAGTTTAGACCCAAGATCGGGAGTAGGAGTAGCAATCACCTGAGCCTCTAAATCATCTACCTCTTGTTGGGCCTTTAGCACCCTAGAGTGAATATTACCAAAAATGTCAATGTTCCATCTTTTTAAATTAAAAGCCACATTTTTATGCAGTTGCCACAATGTATGCCATGGATTCCCACTTCCATTAGAGACCCAAAATTGTTTAATCAAGTCAATGAAAGTCGTGTGGGTAGCCCAAACATTAATAAATTTAAAATGATAACGAGGAGGCTTGGAATGGAAAGCTAAAGTAAGCAGGATCAAATTATGATCCGAAGCAGCATGATTCAAATGCTTGACTTGAATAATATTATAGTAGCTCAAAAACTGAGAGTTTTTAAAGAATCTATCCAAACGTTGTAACATGAAACCTCTCCACCAAGTGTAAGGAGGACCAGAGAAACCTAAGTCATAAAGGCCAGCTTCCTCAATATGATCAAAAACGATTAATAAGATTTGTGTCAACCTTAGCACCACCCCACCTCTCTCTAGGCGACATAATTATATTTAGATCGCCTCCAACGAACCAATTATCATTTATTTCGGCCCCCATATGAGTAAGTTTTTGCCAAAGAAGGAATTTATCCCTTAAGTGAGAGCTAGCATAGATAAACGTAGCCCAACCTGAAAACAGTTCAAATTGATATTGAATGAGATCATATTGCACATTGTCATCAATGATATTAACAGTGATATCCTTCTTCCAAAAAAATCAAATTTTGTTGTTCACATTGCAGAAATGTGAATACCCCTTGAACCTCTTGATGATGTTATCTTTATGAATTGAAACAAAAGACTCCAAAATAGCAAGGATGCCAAGTTTATGGACTCTACATAAATGCTTTAAACGATTAAAGGAGTGAGGGTTCGCCACTC
>NW_018224089.1:394152-394535 GCF_001263595.1 Phalaenopsis equestris
GAAGACAGGGGGTTCAACCAACTCAGTAACTGTAACATCCCCGGTTAAAGGCCCTTGAGCCACTTCAGCATCCTCCATACCAGGAGTTGGGATTCTGTTAATTGCTAAAGAAGGAACAGACAAATCATTTGAACATCCAACCGCCACAACATCCACCGCAACATCCTCAGCAAGAGGGTCAACCGAAACCACCACAGCATCAACGGTCTGCATAGATGGTTGTGAGAGTGTAGGGAGAGCAGATTTGTGTTCTCTAGGGGGCGGTCGATGGGTAGGAAATTTCCTTAATTCAGGATGTAAATGAAAAAAATGCTCAGAGTCATGACCAAACATGCTACATTGCCTACAATAAGTGCGGGCGGCGTTTTGAAAACGCCGCCATA